>NW_011958957.1:0-1681 GCF_000949405.1 Vollenhovia emeryi | reverse complement strand
GGGGGGCGTTCAGAAGTAATGGCTCTGCCAAGTCCTGGGCGTCCCCCAAGTAAAGCACAGCGCAGTCCACCGTGTGGTTTTAGTGCGGTAAGCCCAGCGGTCGCAATGTCAGCGGCCGCACCCGATCGCCATTAGGGGGGCAGTCCCACATAACCCGGACCACGTAATGTAAACTCCCTTCCCGGAGGGGGGCCCGGGTATCCATAAAGGATTTCCACACGTAAAAAAAAAATGGACCGGACCAACAACTTCTCGCCTATCGACTTACAACGGTAACCTACGGGCTCACTTGCGCGCCCTTCTTGGCGATGGGGACCCTCCAGCAACTAGTGAGTGACGAAGGGCATCGTTACCCCCAGGCGATCGGCCCTATGACCAAGGGCAGGTATGTCGACGACATCTTCGGAGGAGCTGACTCACCCTCCGAAGCCGAGGAGATTATTAGGCAAGTGATTCAGCTTTGCGAAGCGGGAGGACTTCCGTTGCAAAAGTGGAATAGCAACTGTACCAAACTTCTGCCTAGCTCAAATCAGGAGACATCCGCCGACGTCGAGATTGAGCCGTCCTCCAGTAAGATCTTGGGCCTTGTTTGGCGACCAGGCTCCGATACCTTGCATTTCTCGCCTGGTATTCCCTGCGTACCCACCTTCACGAAAAGAGCGATCGCCTCGGACATCGCGAGACTGTATGATCCTCTGGGGCTAATTTCACCAGTTGTCATAAGAGCTAAGGTCCTCTTACAGGAGCTTTGGCTGTTGAAAATTGAGTGGGATGAGACCCTCCCTACCGATGTCCAAGAGAGATGGTCTGCGTTCCGCCAGCAACTACGCCAGTTAGAACCACTTTCCATACCACGATGGGTCGGCATTCTTCGCTCCGACGCTCCGAGGATCGAAATACACGGATTCTCGGATGCATCGCAACTTGCCATGGCGGCGGCAGTTTACACCAGGATCCTGGCAGACAACGATACAGGTTTCGTCCAGCTGGTGTGCTCCAAGACGAGGGTCGCGCCCCTCAAACGGCTCACCATTCCGCGACTCGAGCTCACTGCCGCTCTGCTTCTAGCTCGGTTGATAGCCAGGACGACAAAGGCTCTGGAGCTGTCTGACACACCGGTCTTCTGCTGGTCGGACTCCTCAGTTGCCTTGACGTGGATATCGGCTCACCCCTCACGCTGGAAGGACTTTATCCGGAATCGCGTGTCTGCCATCCAAGAGATCCTACCAAACGGGTCATGGCGCTATGTGCCGGGAAAGGAGAATCCTGCGGACCTTGCCTCAAGAGGCCTACTACCGGATCAGTTGATACACCGCGAGCTGTGGTGGAAGGGACCTAAGTGGTTATCCGACTCCCCATCTGCCTGGCCTTCCGCCGAATATAGACCTGCGCCAAGGTCGAATTTGGAAGAACGACCCGGACAGGTTCTGGTGGCCGCTGCCTATCGACCTCAGTACTGGGAGCTGCTTCACAAATATTCCTCCCTCACCAGGCTCCTGCGTGTTACTGCGACGTGTCGCAGAGTTGCAGCCTGTCTACGCAAGGTGCCGAAATCCTCCCCCATCGACCACCCCTTGACCCCGCTGGAAATCCAGCTGGGCCGCGACCTGTGGATTCGAACGGTACAAAGGGAGTGGTTTCGAGAGGAAATACGGCTTCTACTGAGAGGAGAACCGCTGCT
>NW_011958956.1:0-1681 GCF_000949405.1 Vollenhovia emeryi | reverse complement strand
TAGGAAAAGATTTACCAATCAGTTATGCCTCACGAGTGTTAAATGATGCAGAGAAAAATTACTCAACAATAGAGAAAGAATTATTAGCAATTGTATACGCTGTACAACATTTCAGACCTTACCTTTATGGAAAAACATTGAAATTAGTAACTGATCATAAACCATTAACTTGGCTTCATAAATTAAAAGATCCAACCTCACGTTTGGCTAGATGGAAAATTAAATTGGCCGATTTTGATTATGAAATAATTTATAAACCGGGAAAAATAAATGCAAATGCTGATGCTTTATCAAGAAATCCTACGACAAATATATACCCAATAAATCCATCTTATGATGAAATTGAAGAATGTTCGGAAGATGAAGAGGCAAGAGAAAGAAATGCAAAACCTAAACCTTTACTAGCCTCTCCAAGAAGAGGAATGATGATAGAAGAACCAGAACCAATAGTTTCAGGAATTCAAACGCGTAGTTTAGAAAAATCAGAGGGAGAAAGCGTACCATTTACTAGAAAAGAATTAAATGAACCACTATTTTATGAGCATACATTTCAAGCTGAAATACACAATATTCCATTAAACCAACAAGAAAACATAAATGAACCACCAGAAAACACTAATGAAACAGAATCTCTAACTATAACAGAACTAAATGAAACCGAAAATGACACTCAGAACATTCAACTCGAGACAGGAATTTTATTCTCAGAAAATTTAAACAAAAATAATAATGATAAAATTGCTAATACCTCTAATTCACAGATAATAATACCACCTAATCTTTTACAGATAATAAATAATTTAGCAGGAGATTATGACTATGATGAAATTTGTCATGAGAAAAATTCAGGTTCAGATTTTCATGAAGTTTTGAGAGATGAAACAAGAGGAAATAATTCTAATCCAGAAGGTGATCAAGACAGCCTGAGCTACGATGAAGACTCGAACGAAGAAGATGAAGAAGATAACTTTGAAGAAGAAGATGATGACAGTGACAAAGACATTGACGAAACATATAACGAACTTGAATCAGACGATCTAATTAACGAAACAGAAAAACATATGGAAACACGCGGACAGAAATCTAGTATCATAAACAGTCGCGATCAAATTTTTATGAGAAAAGAAAATTATTTATACCTTTTAACAAAGGACGGGAAACCTTGTGATGAGGGATCTAAACAACTTCAAAAACGAAACTTAATACCTAAAATTAAAGAAGATCAAGTAGGAAACTTTAAAGTAATTAAAAAGGGGAATAAATTTCATTTAGTTTTTATTTGCAAGGATGATATTCAAGACAAAATAACCTCAGAAATATTATTAGAATTTGGAACTAAATTACGCAAATTAATAAAGGATAATTCAATTAAAGTATTAAATGTTGCTAAATCAAAGGAAATAGATAATATCTCATGGGAAGAAATTTTTAAACAAATTCAACAATCAATACTTGGAACATCAACCAAATTAATAATATGTCATGGACTAGTAAAAATCCCAGAAATCGAAAATCAGAAAGACATAATTGAAGAAGCTCATTCTTCCAAAATTGGAGGTCATAAAGGAATAACTAAAACTTATAATCAAATTCGGCAAAATTTTTACTGGGATAATATTAAATCTGATATCCGAAACTATATTAATCAATGTTTACAATGCCAAATTAAAAAATTAGTTAG
>NW_011958955.1:0-1680 GCF_000949405.1 Vollenhovia emeryi | reverse complement strand
CGCCTATAAAAATTGGCTGCTGTGCGCCAACATAAATCAGCTGCTGTGCGCTGATCTGTTTTCTCTTCTTTATTTCTCCTTTTCATCTTCTTTCTTCTTTCTTCTTCTTCTGTAAAAGGCTACTACTGTGCGCTAATAAAAATTAGTTGCTGCGCACTGACAGAAGGCTGCTGTGCGCCTATAACAATCAGCTGCTGCGCACTAATAAAAATCAGCTGCTGTGATCTCAACCAAATCAACGGTTGTTTGTATATATATTCCGATACATTAAATAAAACTCTAGACAAATAAAAAAACAAATTATGTTGTCGTCAGAACAAAAAAGGCTTCTTGTTCAAGACGAATGGTTAAACGATATGCATATGGAGCATTTTGAACATCTTTTAAAAAATTGTTCAGTTTACAGACCAGTTGCAACGTGGCGAGTGCAATGTCTCGATACGATACAACCTGTAGCGGAAAATAACAAACATATACAAATCTTACATAGCTCATCTTGTCTATCGGATGGACATTGGGTGTGCAGTTATTATGATACAAGACAGTTATTTATTTACGACTCATTGAATAATAAGAATTTACACAAACATCATAAAGATTTTTTGACACGATTATTTCCAACTTATTCTTTTGATAAACAACCTGTCAAATTTCCTATTGTGCAACAACAACCAAACTGTAATGATTGTAGCGTTTTCGCAATAGCTTTTGCCATTTCATTATTATTTAACATTAAACCTGAAAAAGTTAAATATGATCACAGTTTAATGCGTTCACATTTAATAAAAATTTTTGAATCAAATATGATTGAACATTTTCCTCAAGATTTAAAATATGGTGTTCCTCAGAAAGTGCTTCCATTAGCAGTAATAAGAGCGAGAGAGATTGATGCGGCCCGCAAACGCATAAGACATCAATATGAAAGAAAACAACAGAAATTGAATCAATCACAAGAAAATTGTATTAATGAATTACGCCATATACAGAACTTAGAAAATAGTCGTGCTAAAAGACGACTTCGATATGAACAGAATAAAGAAAATGATTGTGCTAAGAAACGACTTCGATATGAACAGAATTCGGAAAATAACCGCCTTAAAGAGGTACAACGATATAAACGAGATATAGAAAAGAATCGTACTAAAAAGAGACTTCGATATGAACAGAATTTGGAAAATAATCGTGCTAAAAAGGTACAACGATACAAACGAGATATAGAAATTAATCGTATTAAAGAACAATGTCGATATAAAAAGAATGTAATAAAAAAACGTGCACAAAAGCGAATTCGTTATTTAAAAAATGTTCAGCGCGAACGACAGAGACGAAAGGAATTACCTTCTGATCGTAAATGGCTTTATAATAAGCGATATTACGAGAAAAAGAAGTTCAATTCCATACATGCAACGAAAAATCACGATATTGGTAAAAATATTATCAAAAAGTATAAAAAACTTTGGTCGAGTCACGTTAAAAAACTTAGTAACCCTTTGGCTGTTACAAAAATTTTTGAGAAACTCGATATTAAAGATCAAGTTGAGAAACGATTAGAAGCAGAGAGAATCGTACGTTGGTCTATGTGTATTAAAGAGAGTTATAGTCGCAATATGCAACGAATATTAACTTCACTTTAAAAAAAAGCAGAAATATGCTTGACTGTTGCAGATGAATGTTCAACAG
>NW_011958954.1:0-1680 GCF_000949405.1 Vollenhovia emeryi | reverse complement strand
ACAAGTTGATTGGCTACGCATTTCTCAAAACTAGAACTTGGACCAAGTACTATCATCATGGACACAGGCCTTAATTTACCTGAATAGATACAGAGTTTCTAAATTTCTAAACAGTTGCTATTCTTTTCATCGGTGCTGTCGATACGTTATTGGCCGAATGAGATGTATTTACAGAATGGTTACGGTAGAAGAAAGATACGCGTTATACATATATAAATATCCATTGTTATATTTGGCGTAATTTGTTGATGATATCATTACTTTTGTGGAGAAGATAGTTTTGTAGAGAAGATACTTTTGTAGAGAAGATTATTGTAGAGACAATATTTTTGAAAAGGTATTTTTGGATTGTCTAAACCGTGGGCAACGGGCGTCCGCGGGCGCCCAGCCGGCGGGCATGCCCCCACTTCAATCATCGCCCCACCACGTTTAAAACTATTTAGTTTAGTTGGTGCCATTTGATGATATCAGTACTTTCGTAGAGAAGATAGTTTTGTAGTGAAGATATTTTTGTAGAGATGCAAAAAAGATAGAGTAACAAAATATATTCGGTCGTTGGAGCTTATACTTGGTGCTTTTTTACCTTTTTTTAAAAAGGTAAGTTTTTTAGGTGATATCACCCCTTTTGTAGTGTTAAATATCTCGTACTCTTTATTTATCAGAATATAATTGTGCACACTTATTATTTTATTACGAGAGAGAACCTCGAAATGACCGATTGTGTGATATTATAACGTGCCGTAAACAACAAGTCACTTCCCCACCGCGCACAATTTCCCCGGCACCACTCCGTCCCGCACCTACAACCGACTTGTATAAAAATCGGCGAAAAATCCACTCAGCCACCAGATCCCGACCAGCGAGCTGAGCAGGTCTACCGACGGTGACGATGCGCTGAGTCCGAACCGCTTCCGAACCTCGCGAGTTGAGCGAGAACCCGAACCGCCTTCGATACCGACGCGTGCTGAGCGTCCGCCTGAGAACCGCGATCTGAGCGGGAGATCCTCTCCGACTCGTGTCACGAGTTGAGTGACGATCCTCTCC
Organism: Vollenhovia emeryi; assembly: GCF_000949405.1. Taxonomy (NCBI): domain Eukaryota; kingdom Metazoa; phylum Arthropoda; class Insecta; order Hymenoptera; family Formicidae; genus Vollenhovia; species Vollenhovia emeryi. Next base: position 636 of record NW_011958954.1, on the reverse strand, counting down.
GTGGGCTAGAGCGAGCTGAGCGAAGCCTGTAATCCTCGCCACGTGTTGAGTGGCTCGTATATACAACACCCAACCTAACCGCGAACACGAGCTGTAACCGACGAGCAGACAACATATCGCGCCGGCACCCAACATACCGCACCTGCGCCGCCCGCACCGAACCGTCGTACCGCGCCGACTACGAACAAACCGAACCGTGTACGAACGCACCGGCCCGAACCGGTACTACCGCGCCGCCGCCGACCGTATCGACCAATAGATCGCCGTCACGCATATATTATCTATCTTCCGAAGCGCTCGTGCGCCAGATCACGCTAGCGAACAACCGTCAGAACGGCAATAGTTATAAGGATAGTTATAAGTTAGTTCTAAGTAGTTATATGTAGTTTAAGAGTAAATAGAATATAGCGTTTTAATCTAGAACCTGACTCTCTCTCTTTTCGAATCACCTACCGCCGGACCCTCGAATTCCCGCGGCTATCCGTTGCACAGATTAACAAATTCACAGAATCGAACGGTCACAATATTAAACGCCAGGGAATAATCGACGATTTTATTTTTGATTTTATTTTTGAATTCGATGTCCACACATCGAGTTCAAGGTATTAATACACCTTTTTTTTTACGTGTGGAAAT
>NW_011958953.1:0-1680 GCF_000949405.1 Vollenhovia emeryi | reverse complement strand
TGGGACGTCGCCTCTTCAGAGGGCCTGGACACGCTTAATAGCGTCGATGGTTGACAGGCCCTCTCTGAACCCATATTGGGCCCCGCTAATGTCGGGGCCCGTTTGGGACAGGTGCTGGACGAGGCGATTTACGAGTACTCGCTCGAACAGTTTACCAACCTCGTCCAGAAGGCATATAGGCCTATACGCCGACGGGAGGGAGGCGTCTTTCCCCTCCTTTGGGAGGAGTACCAGCGTGGCACTCCTCCACCGCGGGGGGAAGACACCTCTTCTCATACACGCGCTATAAATGCGCGCGTACTCCTCTGCGAGGACGCCCATGGCCAGGGCGTGGACACGCTTAGGAAGGCCGTCAGGACCCGGGGCACTGTTGCCCTTCAGGCCCTTCCTGACGGCCCTCTGGAGTTCCTCCGGCTGAACGTCGAGGGAGTCATCCCAGTCGGGGGAGTCTTCCCCCGACTCGAAGGGTGGCCCCTCATCCTCCCCGGTGATATCGGGGAAGAGGGTCTGCACCACCCTCCGGACGAATCCCACGTCCAGCCGCTCCGTCAGCGGGGGCGCCCATGGTCTCAATTTATTGAGAACCATCTTGTATGGGCGCCCCCACGGATCCTCCTGAAGGGACTCGAGGAACTCCGTCCACGCCCTGCCCTTTGCCACTCTGATGGCCCGTTTGAGGGCTACCTTGGCCTCAAGGTAGCTCTCTCTCGCTCGTTCGGCCGCCTGTCCGCCTCCGCGCCTGCAGCGGGCGAATCTCCTCTGCTGGTGGACGGCTCGTCGACGCAAGTCGGCAATCTCTGCCGTCCACCAGTAGACGGCCCGCCGGGGCCGAGCTTTGGACCGGGGCATCGCAGCGTTACAAGCCTCTGTTAGCGTTGCCCCGATCCACTCGGCCTCTTGCAGGGGGTCCGTCTCCCGAGTCTCGGGGAAACCTCCCCGGACCCAACAGGCGGCCTCTAACGAGGCCATCAGGGCGTCCTCACAGAGTTTCCGGAGGGCCCATCGCGGTCGCGTCTCCTGGCGACGCACGGAGGAGAGGGCACCGAACTCCACCGTTATGTAACGGTGGTTAGATAGAGTCTCGGTGCCCTCCTCCACCCTCCACCCTGTAATAAGGCGCGCGGCCGAGGGGGTAGCCCACGTGAGATCCACGATGGACTCCCCCTGCGTCCGCACGCAGGTGGAGGTCCGGCCCTCGTTAACTAGGACCAGACCGTGCGTCGCCGCCCACTCATCCAGGGCCCTACCCCTCTCGTTGTCGTGCCGGGAACCCCAACTCGTGTGCCACGCGTTGAAGTCCCCGGCTACGAGGACCGGCCTTGGACTCAGACGTAAGACCGTCTGTCCTATGTCCAATAGCCAGTCCCTGAACGGGGCAGGGCGTCTGGTGGGCTTTAAGTAAACCCCCACGACCGCGATGGGCCCCCACTGCACAGCCACGTGCCTATCTCCCCTCTCGATGGGGGTCGTGTCGGGCCCTTCCAGCACCGACCGCCATCGGATCGCGACCGAGTCCCCCGCCCGCCCGGAAGATACAGCCCAATATGGGCTTTTCCTGGGGGGCGGTGGGACTCGGCCACGATCGCCAACGTGAACCCCCTCTCCACCATGCTTTGCTGGAGAAGATCCTGCGCATGGGGAGAGTGGTTCACGTTGGCCTGTATGAGGCCATAACCACTT
>NW_011958952.1:0-1680 GCF_000949405.1 Vollenhovia emeryi | reverse complement strand
ATACCATAAGGATGAAATGCATTCGAGAAAAACAGTTATATATAAAATCAGAGACAATTAAAAACCTAGAAAGGATGAAATTTCTTCGAGTAAAATTTATACAGAGAATCGGAGAAGGATAAAAATCTAGAAAGGATGAAAGTCATTCGTCAAAAATCTTTATACAGAGAATCTGAGAACGATAAAAATATTGAAAGGATGAAAGTTATAAGAAAGGATACAATTTATGAAAATAGTGAAAAAAATAAAAACATTGAAAGAATATGATGTTTACGGAAAGATCCTAACTATAAGGTTATTGAAAGAGTTTCTGATCGTGATCATAAGAGTTTATTAAGAATTGATGAATTTTATAGATACCGAGAAAGCTATAGCAATTTCGTTCATAATAAGATAAATACTGACATAAAAGATTCTGAATATTATCAAAATTTATTGATTATGAAGTTCCTAAAAAACAGAAAAATGGGACCAGATATAGTATGTATATGTTGTGAAAATTTGTTTTTCCTAAAATCGGTAGAACGTTTTAATATTTCAAAAATTGAAAAAATTAAGAACACAAAGATTGAAAATACTGAATTTATTACGAAAATTGTTAATAACTCATCGGAATACATCTGCAAGACATGTCAAAAATATATTATTTCTGGTAAAGTTCCAAAAACTGCAGCAAATAATGATTTAAAATTTCCAAATGTGCCAAAAATTGCAACTAGTTTGACAGCACTTGAGGAAAGAATGGTATCCCCGTATATTCCATTCATGCAAATTAAAGCATTACAACCATATGCAATTAACCCTCAATTATCATTAAAAGGAAGTATTGTTAATATCCCAGTTGAAATTAATGAGATGATAAATGTTTTGCCACGAAGATTTGATGAAATGTCAACTATTCAAATCAAGCTGAAAAGGAACATTGAGCACAAGTCAGATTATATGTATGAAACTATTAAACCAGCAAAAATATGTGAGGCCCTAGAATATTTATAACTGACGCCTTTGTATCAAAAAAAGAATGTAAATGTTGACCAGGATTTTTTTTAAAAATATAACAAAAACTTTAATGCGGAATTAGAATTTATTGTAGATAAAATTGATAAATACGATAATTCAAGAAATATGAAAAATACGTGTAATGCAAATAATTATGACAATAAGTCGGATACAGACGAGTCTGAATATTTCGAAGAAAATGATGAGGTTTTGATTGTCGATAGGAACAAAGAACTTTCTGGAAATATTCAAGTAATTGCTCCTGGACAAAACAAATACCCAATCCCTTGGCACTTAATCGAAAATATTGATGAATTATGTTTTCCAAGAATTTTTGGAGGAGACATTTTAGATAGGAGAAATAAATTAAGTTATTCACAACGAACAAATTTGAGGCAAGACACAGAGATAGAAGATCTTGTCAACCTACAAGAATTTTATTTATGGCTAAACAAAAATTAGAAAAGTCAGTAATGACTAATATAAATATTTGCCTAAGGAGAGTCAAGAAAAACAATAATCTTACTGTTAAAAATATTAATGATCCCAAATTTTTAAATGATACTATTCGTTATAATGATGGATACAAATTCTTAAAACAAATACGTTCGTCACCATCATATTGGGAAAGCAAAAAGAAACATTTACTTGGTATGATTAGACAATGTGGTGGAGGGCGAT
>NW_011958951.1:0-1680 GCF_000949405.1 Vollenhovia emeryi | reverse complement strand
GTATCAGACTACGTATTGAGATTGAGATTAGAATGAAATTTGACTAATCAGAGTAAAGTTTACTAATCTCAAGTTTAGTGAATTTTACTCTAATTGGTCAAATTTCAGTCTAATCTCAATTTTAATCCGTAGTTTGATACAAACTGTACAAATTAGAAAAAGATAAGCTCGATCATGAATCTTTTTCTCTAGCGCGAACTTGTGAAAAGTGAAAAAACTTCGTTAACGAGTTTACTATTTATCAATTAAATTTCTTACTTTTTACGAGTTCACGCTAAAGAAGGAGATTCATGATTGAGCCCAGGAAGTAATTTCAACCGAGATTAAAGCTAATCTGTATCGTTAGAAACGAGCATAAGGATAGATTTTCATTTGTCGTGGGACAAAATTTTAAGCTTGCCGATTGGCTGCTGGATAGAAAATGTCTAGATACATGAGGATTCTACTATACCGTCAGCCAGTCAACACCCGATAAAATGTTGTCGTACGACAAATGAAAATCCGCCTTTATCGCGCTCAGTGAAAACACACCTTTAGCCGTTGAACCGGCTGTCGTTTTTTAGTCAAAATCGGGGACCGGGGTAGCGTCACTTCCGCTTTTTGCTCGAACGAGGAAGCACGTGTGAGGTTGGTGTAGACCATTTCGCCTTAAGAATTTATTATTACAAGGCGTGTCAGTAATTATTACTTCTGTAACTGCTCGTATTCGTTTCTGTTATTATAGCATAGACAAACAAACATGGAAAACGAGCAGGAGGAGACTCCCGTCGGCGACGATCACCTGAACGGCGGCACCGCCGCCGAGGTTAATAACGATGCGCCGACCGTTGATGTCGCGGACAAGAAAATGGAAGAGGACACCAAGGCAAATGGAAAGGACGCGGAAGAAGAGCCGACCAAGACTCTTTTGGCCAAGATTAAGGCGCAAATAGAGGTATACTTCGCACTTTTCCATATATAAAGAATGTAATGATTCTCTAGAGAAAGATTTATACTCGAGTAAAGTTGAGGCCCGGTCTACAATGATTTGTTACAAGTCCGAACTGTACGTCGGTCTTTCGTCTTCCACTCGGAAAGGAAAAGGGCAAATTTTTTCGTTTCGTGTCGGAACGTCGCACGAGCATAATCTGATCGATATTTGAGGTGGAGCGTGCATTCTAAATAATTGCCCTGTTTGCTCTAAAGAAGAGCATTGGCGAGGGTCGGGCTCGAACGTGGGATTCGCCGATTACGAGTCAACTATTCTCGCGCAGGGCCACGTGTCTCCTCGTGTGGTTCCGCTTGTGCAGTCTTCTATCGTTTAAAGGCTCGTCTACAATACATGGAGTAAGCCGAGCGTAAGAAGTGCGAGTAGGAGCTCTGGTAGGAGTTAAGCCTTGTGTCCACGATCCAAGAACTTGGTCCAAGTTCTAGTTTCGAGAAATGTGTAGCCAATCAACCTGCAGCTATTCCATAAAAGCTGCAAGGTGATTGGCTACGCATTTCTCTGAACTAGAACTTTGACACAGTTCTTGGATCGTGGACACAAGGCTTAAGAGGGCTACTTCCGTTGTAAGAGAGCTGGCGTAAGGCCTTGTGTCCACGATCTACGATCCAAGAACTGTGTTAAAGTGTTCTAGTTGAACTAGAACTGTTCTAGTTTTGAAAAATGTGCAGTCAATCAACTTGCTTCTCTTAAGG
>NW_011958950.1:0-1679 GCF_000949405.1 Vollenhovia emeryi | reverse complement strand
GTCTGACGTGCTACAATTTCTTGGAGAAGACACATTACATTCCGAATCGTTCTGGCTCATTGTCAGTGCACTATCTTCGTCACGACATATGTTCTGTGATAGAGAGCTCGTTGTACTAAAATTGAGCAAAAAGATATGTAAGAAAAATGTACATACATTTTTCATATTCTAAAGCCTTATCCGAGAAAAAATTTTCATATATAAGGCTACGTTCCAAACTTTATTCCGAGTAAAAGTGAAACACTAAATCTATAGTATACGTAACATGAACTATAGATTTAGAGTTACTCTTTTACTCAGAATAGAGTTTTGAAACGTAGCCGAAATATATATAATTATATATAATTATATATAATTATATACATATAATTGATCTATATAATTATATATAATTATATACATATAATTGATCTATATAATTCTATATAATTCTATATAATTCTATATATTTATATATGAAAATATTTTCACGGGTATATATAAGACAAATCATTACGTACGGAGTTTCTTGTGCAGCCTCGTCTAGAAATTGCATCCTTGAATAGAAGCGGAATGAACTTTTCTGCGGATGCCCCGCTTCCGCACCCGATCCGCTGCGTACGTAACCTTTCATTTTTTTGCGAGCTTTTGAGTAGCAGTCCCTCAGGTACGTCCATCGACATTTCATCCACGGTACATCCTTAAAACCTGAAAATCCCTAGTTCAAATTACGAATTCAACTCGCTTACGTACATTATAAATGTACATTAGCCCACTTGCGATTGCAGATTAAATATACATTCATAAATACATAAAACGAAGTAAAATGATTATATATTACCAAGATTATTAAAGACTTCATCCCACAATTCTCCTCGTACACAAGGGCCTCGCTTTTTAACTGGCAACTTTTGATTCCATAGAGCTGGTCTCTGCTCTACGGCATCAATGAGCATCTCGTCCATGATGTCTGCGGAGTACGGAGTAGACTCATTGCTACTCTCTGATGGTGGTGCGTCTCTCTGCGTACCTTCTTCTACTTCCTTCACACCTGTTTATACATTAATGAGTATATTTATTGAATATATTTAATATTTACAGACAAATGTTGAAAAGTTTTTGCTTGCAAATAAAATTACTCATTGTAGCACGCCCCTTCTCGTCGACAACGAGGACATGGATATTTTCATCATAGCTTTCGAAGCAGTTATGGGCTACAATCTCTGCACAGGATCCATGCATTAGCCACCCACAGTAACCGCATTTTACAGCCTGCAAATATGAACACATGTAACATGAATCGCATAACGTTCGTATTGAAAAAATTTACGCAAATCGGCAAATCCACGTGCTGAAAACTATGCGGTGAAAACCATATGGAAAAACGATGTAATGAAACCACATTGTGAAAAAAATCCACATATTTGCGTTCAAATAATGTTTAATAATATATAGAAGAAAGTATTGCTATCATGTGGTTTGTCGACGTGGTTTTCCACGTAGATTTTTTCAATAGTGATGTCAATTTCAAGTTTTCTTTGGTAAACAAACAAAACTATAATAATATAACCTATAACCTATTAATAAGCGAACATAATTCTGTGATGTTCTGAATAATCACGAGACACGGTAGTGTCTCGCGCCAAGTAATAATTAACGCGAGCGTTCATTTCTGTAGTAACTTACTCAAATTATCGTAA
>NW_011958949.1:0-1679 GCF_000949405.1 Vollenhovia emeryi | reverse complement strand
GGGTTGGATATACTTATCATAAAGTTTTTTTGGTTCATTGTTTAAATAGTGCATTTTTAAGTTTTATGCTTAAATCATATCTTGCTTATGTTAATCACTGTTACATTAATAACAAAAGAACAATACATACCGACTCGTCTGTAAACTTAAGTGCTCTCTTCTTGACAGTACAATTTTGTGCTGCACTTGGTGGAATATTAGTTATTGCAGCAGTTACATCCAAGGGATCATGTGGCTCATTAAATTGATCTACTGCAAGAACAGTACCCAAGGAGAACACATAAGTCAAAGTAATGTCAAAATGACATCTTTCAAAAGTCATAGTTGTATCAGTCATGATGACGTCATTATGGTTCTTGGCAAATACGGTTTTGTGACGTCATAAAGACGTTAAAATGAGGTCTTCTTGACTTATCTCGTGACTTTTTTTTACGTAATATATAAATTAATAATATATTTGTATTTAGGGTTATCTTAAAAATAATGTTTTTTAATGATTCATTATATGTTAAAAAACACGAATTAATACATTTTTTCAAAGAAAATGAGAGAATTAACATTCCTTTTTCAATAATGTGTGTACGCACGCACGCACGCACGCAGGCACATACTGTTGAAAAAGGAATGTTAATTCTCTTATATTCTCTGAAAAAATGTATTAATTAGTGTTTTTTTAAACATAATATATCATTAAAAAACAAATTATGGTATATATATATATCTCTCTCTCTCAACGCCACTTTCTCTAATCGGTGGATTGGTCGTGGCAGTGCCATTAATTGGTCTCTAGACCTAAGTCCGTTGGATTTTTGTTTATGGGGTTGGATGAAGAGTGAAGTCTACAGAAGAAAAGTGAATACACGAGACGAACTGCTCAAATAATGAATGCTAGTGCTCGCATAAAGAAACGTCACGATGTACTCAGACGAGCAACACGCCATGTTCGCACAAGAGTTGAAAAATGCATTAATGTTAACGGTGGAATTTTTGAAAATTTATTATAATTTGTAAAAAATCACTTGAACAATAAATATTAGAAATAGTACGTAGTATTTCTTTATTGTCAGTACGTTTGTAATGGTACATTCAAGTAGCTCTATCTCGGAAACAGTGGGGAATAGGACATATATTCATATGAACATTTTTGCTCAAAATGACCGATACTATCACCTCCCAAAATATATTGACCTTTCCTCCTGAATCACCCTGTATATACATATAAGATAATTTCAATGAATAAGTGCCAGGCAATCTCCTCTCAAAAAATTATATTTTCGAAAATATGCATATTGAATTAAAATCCTGTAAGTCAAAATATCGTTATATAATGATTTTATGGCAAGTCACTGTATAGTCATATTGAAGTCATAAAGTTTCAGTGATCAAACTCTGATATTTTCCCGTCATCTTGACGTCACCATGACATCATTTTGACTTTTTGTTCTCCTTGGGGTAGTTATTGCAGATGCATCATTCGATGATAGATCGCTGGGTGTAATTATTTCAGCAGGTGATGTATCACTGGATATTTCCATCTGGCCTTGATTATTGTTTTGAATGTCTTTGGATGTAATTGGATGTAACATTGCAACATCTAAATAAAAATTCAGAGTAACATTGACAAGTTTAATACTTTTCAATTGGTAGCCCAGGTAGAACAAAAATCATAAAAATCATTA
>NW_011958948.1:0-1679 GCF_000949405.1 Vollenhovia emeryi | reverse complement strand
CCGTCATCGCATCTATAAATAAGAGATGCGTTATAAATCTTGTCGGAGTTATTCGACATCGCATCTCTAAATAAGAGATGCGTTAGAAATCTTGTCGGACTTATTCGACATCGCATTTCTAAATAAGAAATGTGATTAAAAATGTGTGCGTATGTGTACATTTTACACATATACATACAGAAATATTAATATTAATATACATATCCTTCTGAAAATATATTAAAATGTGGTATAATAGGGCTACAGGCGAAGGTCCACATTATAAAACCTAACGCGCTATTATAGTGGCACCTCATGGGTAGTGTGGAAGACCACTTTGTAATTAATAAATAAGACATACCCCATACAGCACCGAAAGATTGCAGAAACATTGCATACACCTTTCACTGCAACATTGTAACATTGCATGGAGGTTGCGAAATGTTTCAGCAACGTTGTTGCAAGCTTGAAGCAGCATTGAAATGTCCTCCCTCAGACATATTACAATGTAATATGGCAATGTATTTGTAATATTGATTTCATTATGCGTTATTTATATAAATATAATACTTAAGATTTTAATAGGTTGTTCGGAAAGTTCGTTTTAAATTTCCTATATATGTATAATATTTGCAAAATTTTCAAAAACAAAGATTGCATCAACATTACTACTACTAATAATACTAAAGTAATATTGTAAAATAATGTCTCTGCAATATCTATGCAACATTACATTGCAATATGCAATGTTGCAATATTACAGCAATGTTGCTGCAAACTTCTGTGCTGTATGGGACTTAATAACTAATATCTCAGATATAAATATTGGGTAACATAAATTAAATTTTCAATAACAATTTACTTGTAAAAATGTACCATACACTATTGATATTACATAATTTGAATAATACGCATTTTTATGTATTATCATTATGTATTATCATATTAATGAGTTTACAGCGACAAAAATGAAGTTTTAAAATATTTAAGACACTAAAATACATTCATATATACACCAATTAAAAAAAAAGAGGGAACACTTTTCACACCTTAAACATTGGGCTATTTTCAAACCACTGAAACTGTACGAAAAATCCTCGTAAACACAAAATTAAAAAACATTTTAAAGCTTGAAGTTTCAATTTTAAAACCCTGTCAACGATTTATTTAAATATGTTCATCTTCCTCGTTCTGTGCTTTAAAAACGAATACCTTGCTTTGTTCCTTAAAATTATGTATATTTGCCACACTGCAGCTCGATAAAAAAATTTCTCTCGACAAATTCGATACAAGTTCCACAATCTACAACATTTTACCTACAATATTCATTTTTCAAATTTTTCAAAGATTTTTTTACCGAGTTACATGACTTCGAAACGAACCATGCATTATCTTGAAAAATTATGTTTACCGCCGGCATTAGCGTTACCCAATGTGCACCACGTGGAGGTTGCCGGTCGGATTTTGCACATCGTGTGTGTGCGCGTGTGTTTGTGGTAGCGTGTGCGGGTACGTGTGCGTGTGCGTGGGAGCGTGCGTGTGCGTGCGTGCGTTTAGTATTGTGTATTACCTCCTCTCTGATAAATTATCTCTCGATCGAAAGCGTTTACAAGCGGTAATTCATCAGAGAGAAGGTAATACACAATACTAAACGCTCGCACGCACGCACGCACGCACGCACGCACACGCGCGCGCGATGT
>NW_011958947.1:0-1679 GCF_000949405.1 Vollenhovia emeryi | reverse complement strand
CTGAGGCAGTGTTCTATTAATGGGAACAGGGTGGATGGAATCTCTTTGGATGTTCTGATGATGTACAGAGTGTCTTGGACTGGGACGTTGGTGAACAGAGAAACCACGTCGAAGCTTACCAGGATGTCGTTGGGCTCGGTTTTGATCTTGGTTATTCTGTTCACGAAGTCCATTGAGTTCCTGATGTGGGAGTCGTTGAGGCCGGTAAGTTTTTGGAGGGGTTTGGTGAGGTAGCGGGCTAGTTGGTAGGTGGGGCTCCCGATGTTGCTGACGATATATAGGCCGTAGGGGGACTGATTCTTTGTGAATCTTCGGAAGGCCGTATAGTCTGGGTGCTGAGCTGTCGCTGGGGGTATTTCGTATATTTCTTTTTATACGCATATTGTTATATTACATAAATAAACATAACCTGCACTCCCATGTTATATTACATAACCTATAGAAATACGTAATATATATGTTAATGTTACATTACGTTATATAGAAAATATGTAACATATACATTAATGTTATATTACATGATATGAGAAAATACATAACATATAGGTCTACGTTACGTTACAGTAACATTACCTGAAAATATATATGGTATATAAATGATACATTTAAAGTTGCTGACATAGAGCCATATCAGCTACGTAACATTTATCTTATAAGTAATATAACATGTAACATTTTTAGGTACTCATGTTACGTAACATTTACTTCTATGTTATGTGTTGTTCGGAAACGCGGAAACGCGGAAACGCGGAAGAGAATAGTAACTAGATTCCCGCGTTCCGTTCCGTCTGTTTTGATTGCCTTCTATGGGTGCTATTACATGGAGCGCGGAAACGCGAAAACGCGGAAACGCGGAAGAGAATAGTAACTAGATTCCCGCGTTCCGTTCCGTCTGTTTTGATTGCCTTATATTACATGGAGCAGATTTTGAGCGGAAAAGCGGAAAGGAAAATTATAAAATATTAATTTTGAACGATATGTATTGATTAAAATTCTTATTTTCAATAGATAAGCTAAAAAGATAGGCATATTAATCAAAATTACAATTAATTAAGTGAAAACAATGTTAAAAAATGAATAAAAACATCCATTTGTCACTATACCGTTCCGCTTTTCCGTGCAAATAGTGCTCCATGTAATATAAGGGGCAATCAAAACAGACGGAACGGAACGCGTCAAATCATTGTCAATGTAGATCTCACATTTCGGAGTCGGAGTCGGTTGAAGGAGAAAGTTTTTATATATTTAAATTGTTTTATTATTTTAAAAGTGACAATATAATATCAAGTCCCAGCAAGCACAGTAATGTAACATATATGTATAAAATACATAATAGCAAGTATCACGAGGTAACGAGTTATGTAACAAGTAACATACATGTATGTTACCTGTACTACAGAATGTCAGCAACAAAAGTATGTCTCTGATATTTAATATATGTAACAGTGTAACGAGGGCGACCGGGGAGGTGCGGCCGCGTAGAAAAAACCCGAATTCCTCGAGCGAGAGAGAAGGAAATAGAGCCAGCCGGAGAAAATCGATAACGCGCGGTTGCCACGTCGGAGTCAGCCGGCAAGAAAATCGATAACGCGCGGTTGCCGCGTCGACGCTAGCCAGAGAAAATCGATAATGCGCGGTTGCCACGCGTTGACGGCAACCGGCAACGCCGCGCCCGCCCC
>NW_011958946.1:0-1679 GCF_000949405.1 Vollenhovia emeryi | reverse complement strand
TCCTCTCCCGCTCCGCTGCCTCCTTCTGCGAGATAACTTTCTCGCAGAAGGAGGCAAACGCGTGCCAGGACCTCTTCCAATATTGCGGTAATCACTGTTGGAAGGGAGAGGTCCTGCCCTAGCACGCGGACGAGCGCCTCCCGCTCGTCCGCCCACGCCGGACACTCGCCCAACGTGTGTTGGGCGGTGTCGTCCGCCGCGCTGCAATGGTGGTAGCGGGAGTCTTGCTCCTTTCCGATCCGACCCAGGAAATGTCCGAAGCAGCCATGCCCCGTCATCACCTGGGTCATCCGGAAAGACAGCCCACCCCATCCCCTGTCGACCCACTGGTCAAGGAGGGGCCCGATTGCCCCGACGACGCGCAGCCCCGGAGTGTTGTTCCCCGAGGCTAAGAGCGCCTCTCGCCACATGGCGATTGTGCGTCGCCGGTGCCGGAGTCTCTGCCGAGCACGGTGAGTCGCTGACCATCTTATGGGTCTCCCCTCGGAGTCGCGGCTTTCGAGGAACATGTTACTATGTTCCTCCGCCGCGTACTCCATCGGGGGGAGACCAGCGATCACCGCCGCCGCGTTGTACGTGTTAAGGTAAAGAGTGAATCGATGGTAGTCTTGCTTAAAGGATTTCTTTATTAGAAGTACACACGTGCTTTCTGAACAAAGGTTCGCTCGCAACATCCCCCACGGGGATACTCGCAGAGCTCGTGTGGCTCGCGGAAGTTCGGCCACGCTCGGCTTATCTAATGTACGTTAGGTACCATTGTTTTGGCGCTTGCATTGAATGCGATGAATCGTCTCAACACTTCCGCCGTCAGAGCGTTTAATGCACAGTCCCAGACTCGTACATAATTCAATAAACCTACTCTTTGGTAGCGCTTTGGTGAATATATCTGCCAATTGTACCTCTGTAGGCACGAAGATTACATTGATTTCACCGTTATCGACTTTCTCGCGAATGTGGTGAAACTTCACATCAATGTGTTTCGTGCGCTTGTGAAATTCCGGATTATGAATTAAACGAATTGCGCTCTGATTATCAATGTATAATCTCGTCGGTTTGTTTCTCAGGTGCCCTAGCTCGCTCAACAGCGTACGTAGCCACACTGCCTCCTTCGCCGCTGTCGAGGCCGCGATATACTCCGATTCTGTCGAACTCATCGACACGAGTTTTTGTCGATGAGATGACCACGTTACAATCCCGTTTGCCATGCAAAACGCGTAGCCCGTCGTCGACCTTCTGGTCGCTATATCGCTCGCGAAATCCGCGTCTGAATAACCCGCGAGTTCTACTCCCGATTCCGATGCTCGAAATTCGATTCCCATGTTCGCTGTCTCGACCAGATACGCAATGATGCGCTTCACTGCTCGCCAGTGACTCTCGTTATGATTGTTCTGAAACTTGCTAACCGTATTGACTGCGTATGCAATGTCTGGACGTGTTACTACCGCGAGAAACATTAGCGATCCTATTGCCTCGCGATACGGTACTGTTTGCCTTTCGGTCGCTTCTGACTCTATCGGATACAAAATTGAATGAGGATCCGCCGGCACGGAAACCCCTTTTGCTTGACTCATTCCAAATCTCTCGATGACTTTCTTCGCGTAGGCCTCTTGATGAACGAACATTGACCTTGACTCACGATCTCGACTTATTTGCATTCCGACGAAACTACTGCAGTCCCC
>NW_011958945.1:0-1679 GCF_000949405.1 Vollenhovia emeryi | reverse complement strand
CCTGTGTGCAATCGGGCCTGTGTGCAATCGGGCCTGTGTGCAATCGCGCCTGTGTGCAATCGGGCCTGTATGCAATCGGGCCTGTGTGCAATCGGGCCTGTGTGCAATCGGGCCTGTGTCCGATCGGGCCTGTGTGCGATCGGGCCTGTGTCCGATGGAGCCTGTGTCCGATCGGGCCTGTGTCCGATGGAGCCTGTGTCCGATCGGGACTGTGTCCGATCGGGAAATATTGCCGTGTCCGATCGGTTATGTGCGCAATCGGGACAATCCCTGTTGATCGACATCATTAAAAGTGAAAATCTCCTCGAGCACAGTAAAAGGAAAGCATCCCGGTGGTTTTCTTACTCGTGCAGGATGGTTTTTCTGCTGAATATCTTTTAAAGTTGCTTCGATGCGACTAAAACAGAAACTTGTTAATTTTGTATCTCCTTATGCCATAGCACGAGATGCTTACCTTTGATTTTTCTCCATTCGATCCAGCTGGATTTGAAATTTTCTACAAAAAAGTAAACATTATAAGTATTACAATAATAAAGACACACATAATGTACATTAAAAGAAGTTTTATTACTTGAATGTTGAGACGACGTAGGCCTTGAATTTGGTTTCCGATGACAGTTCATTTTCTTGAATGAATGGCAAAGTTGCTCTAGAATTCGCTGTATTTACAGAAGGATCGAAGGTGCGAATGCAGGATGTTTGGAGGAATTGGTTGTTGAGGAATGAGAAATTGGGCCTGTTAAAGGCCGAGGATTTTTAGGACATACAGATGATTGTATGTGGTATGTAGGGCGTATATGTACGCTGGAAGTACACTCAAAAAAAGAATTGGCTGCTGTAGCCTAGAACTGGCTGCGTCAGCCAATTTAAATAGTCAAATATGGCATAGCATTTCTGTTGGTTGCAGCAGCCAATTTTTAAAGCTGTTATAAACTTGGCTGGAGTTAATACATGACTTTGCTGCTCCAACCAACTGCCTACTTTACAGCGGTTTGTAAATTGGCTACTCCAACCATTATCCCGAGCAGTAGTAGGGTTCAGGCAGCCCTGACAGTTTTTAATATGGGGTGGGGTATCAATAGGCTTCCTATTAAAAAATTCACTTTGTAACTAATTGTTAAATTGTGTTAAATCACATAGTCATCAAAAGTATATTCAGGTTATTGAGGTCTATCCATGATCCAGACAACTCGCTCTCGCATCATATCGGCTCGCCTTTTATACTAATACAGGACGATTTTTACTTACGAGAAAGACGCGCCGGTCGCCACGTCGCGGTAGTATGTGGTACTAGTGCTATCTATTCGCCACAAGCTGTTGTGACTTGCACGACAAATTTGAATTGGCTAGCCCGGCCAACTGTCTTATCAACCTACTTGGTAACGCTACCACAGCTAAGAAATTGCCTAATGCAGCCAATTATTTACTAGCTTTAAAAGTTGGTTGTATTGGTCTATCTGAAATCATAGATTCACATTGCAATTTACTGCTTCAAAAATTAAATGGTTGCAGCAGAAAACTTTTATACAGCCAATAAAAATTGGTTATTGCAGTAATTCTTTTTTTTGAGTGTAGAAGAAGACTGCAGAGACTCTCTCTTTTTTGTCACATCTGACCAAAATTGATCGGTTGCCTCTGCGAGATCCTCCACTCCATCTCCTTTTTTCGTCTTTCTTCGA
>NW_011958944.1:0-1678 GCF_000949405.1 Vollenhovia emeryi | reverse complement strand
CGTGATGACGCTGTCACAAGCAGCCGTCATCACGCCCCTAAGCCATAGCGCTTCCTCCCATGCACCCAGGCCCACGCCCCCAGTTGGCCGCCGTCAGCGACGCCAAGAGCCGGTCTGGGTCCATTTTCGTCGTTGCCCATCTGCGTGGACCTTCCCTCTGCTCCGTTCCGCCTTCTCTCGCACGGAATTGGATCTCAATTGGCAGGTGGTCGGACAAGATATCTATCTCCTCCGCCACCCGCCATGAGCCTACCCATCTTGCGGCCGCAGGGGAAACCCATGATAAGTCTATCACGGATTCCCCCTGCGGATTCCCCCCTCCGCACGCACGTGCTCCTGCCTCCTCTGTTAAGGAGGTGAAGCCCTAAACGTGCGGCCCACTCCACCACTTCGCCCCCCTTGGCGTCTGGCCGCCGGGAACCCCAGAGTGCCGATTTGGCATTGAAGTCCCCGGCGACCAGAATTGGCCCAGGAAGGTATTCCTGGACCACGTCCTCCAGATCCTGGAGGCGAACCTCTAATTCCGCCCTGGAGAGGCTGGGTCTGATGTAGATCCCGATGACCACCAAGGGCCCCCACTCGACAGCCACCCATCCTTCTCCAGCTTTTAGCTTGGAGATAGGGGGGGTTCGCTCTCCCGTCCTCCTCCAAATGATCGCGGCCGCTCCGTCCGTGCTCCCCGCCCAGCAGGGATTCTTGGGGACACGGTACGGCTCGGCCACGATTCCAAGCCCACAACCACGCTCTGCCAGGCTGTGAAGGAAGAGATCCTGAGCCTGACGGGCGTGGTTGAGGTTCGCCTGGAGCACCTTCAGCATGTTGAAAGCGAAGCCGTGACGGCCTCCTCCTGGCCTTCTCCGCCTCTGGTCGCCGCTGCTGGATCGGCTCCCTTTCCTTCCGCCAGGGGTTCGGTCTCCATAGCTTCATCAGTTCCGCTAGCACCCCCCTGACCTTCTTGCTTTCCGCCTCCCTCGCTTTTTTCGCCCCCATTTGCTTAGCTTTCTTCGCGGCCTTCTTTGATATCGGGGGGCAGGCCGCACCTCCCGCCTTGTGTCTCGCAGGGAGACCCCTGGCGCTACAGACCGGGCAGTTCAGGTCATCGACGCAGGTTTGCGCCTTGTGACCCTCCCTGCCACACCTATAGCACATCGCGCTTCGGTCTACGGGGTTGCGGCACTGCTCCCGGACGTGTCCCCTCTCTAGACACCGGAAGCACACCAGGGGGCGGGCATCGAGCATTTCTACTCTCAGCGACACCCACCCAACCCTGATGCGCCTCTCCGCCGTGGCCTTAAGCTCCGCCGCTGCTACTGGACACTGGGCCCAGACTGTTGCCAGTCCGTTGGGGGCCCTCCTGGGTTGGCCCAGCTTAATGTCCCCTTGTTCGCATCCTCCTGCACGTGCTATGGCTTGGCTTATCTCCTCCTGGGTGAGGGACTCGTCCAGGTCTTAATTTGGATCTCCGCCATTTTGGTTGGGCGGGAGACCCTTACTCCTTCTTTGCCGGCCACCGCCCCGCGAATCTCCTTCGCCAGGGCGTCGGCCTTCCTTGCGCTCTCCGGCCCCGATACCTCGAATATCAGGGCCCCTGTGAGCGCCCTCCTCTGTTTCAGAGGCCCTATCCCTAGGGCCTCGAGGTCCACTTTTGCCCGGATATCCCGCATTCCCTGCGCGCTTT
>NW_011958943.1:0-1678 GCF_000949405.1 Vollenhovia emeryi | reverse complement strand
CCATTTTTTTTAACATTTTTTTAGAATTGTAAGTTACCTAGAATAGTTGAATGCTACAATACCAATATATTGTTTTACATAGAATTATTAATAATATTTTTATACTTTTATGCAGCAATGTATATTTGCAAGTATTGCAAGGAACATATCCTTTCGTTGGATAATACCTATTTACAATCATGATTGTTTCTTTGGGAAGTTTGTGTCCGTGGAAGAAGATAATGTTTTAGTTTGCTGTCAAGATGATGAACGTGAGAACTTATTATCTATTTTACTTCACATATGTATATCGTCTTGTCCATAAATTATGAATACGAGTAATTATTAAGTTATAATAATAAATTTTTTAATTGTATTTTAATTTTTTTAGAAATATCTTGTCCAGAAAACATTGAAAATAAGGATAAAAACACGCCGCAACTTTCTAAATCAACAAGTAAAGAACGTATGTAATATTTGACTGAAATAAATATTGGCTGTGTTCCGATATTCACTGCCAGTACTGCAAATCTATAGTTTACGTCACGTATACTATACATTTTCAGTACTGGCAGTGAATATCGAAACACAGCCATTATCAAAATGTGAATATTTTACATTGATATTTTTACAGATGCCATTTGGGATCGAAAAGCAACATTGGCGCTTATAAGCCTCTATGAGGCAAATATGGCAATGATGGATCATCCGAAAAAAAAGGAAAAATATGGGAGGCAATAAGAAGTGGATTGTTGGAGTTTGGGATAAAGGTATTTTTTCGATAAGTTTTTCGTTAAAGAGAATATATAGTATACATTTATGTGAAATACTTGCAAATTTTGGGCCAAAAAATTGAAGCATTGTAGGATATTATTACTTATGCACTTATCATTCTGAATAGAACATTTGGAGGGTTCAAGGCTCATAGTTTATAAAATCTTAAGTACATTTTTTAATAAAAAGATTTCACGTTAGTTCCGAACATACGAATAAAATATACTATATAATAGTATAGAAATACAGATATAGATATATGTATAAATTAGCAGTTGCACTACTTTCTCTATTTTTCTATTTAAATGTAAAGTTTGTCTTAACATTGCGATTACATTTTAGATGACAAATGATCAAGTACGATGGAAAATTAATGCCTTAGTGAAAAGATATAAAGAAGTGGTAGACAATAATTCACAATCGGGAAGGGCTCGCATGGATTTTGAGTATTATGAACTGTTGCGTGCGTGGCGATTAGTTACGCGAATTTCCCGCGGTCCGCGAGTCCCTAGCGACACCCCTTCCCCTCCCGAAATGATTCGGCCGATTCCGTGTCGCGTCGCGATCGGATGTTGTTCGAGCCGGCGTGGAAAAGCCCAGACGAGAAAAGTTAGGCGCCCTGCACGCATCGAAAGATCGGTCTCTTCACCCGAAAAGTGCCGAGAGCGTTGTTCGAGGAAAGCATATCCTACGACCGGGGCGACCGCTACAAAGTGTATTGTGCCAGCGGTGACGCAAATAAATAAATTAAACTGAAAGACTGCATTCATAGTCTCGGCCACACCGTTCCCGAGGATTCCCGGTGAGCACGTGGAGGGCACGCAAGTCCCGCATTCTTCTCCTCAAAGAAGATTTAACATTTGGTCCTTCGAGCCGGATGGTCAGCATATCGCATCCGAGCATTGTCGTCGCCACAATACAAGCC
>NW_011958942.1:0-1678 GCF_000949405.1 Vollenhovia emeryi | reverse complement strand
CTTTTTAGGTACAAAGTGCAAGAGTAAAGTGGCCCTTAGGATTGAGGTCGGATCGTAATCATTTTATTCCCGGTTGTTCTAGTCGAGAGAACGATAAATATGAAGCGGCAAGTCTGGAACAAGTCTTTCACCCGAGAAAATTGCGAAAAATCAACTTTTTTGGTACAAAGTGCTAGAGTAAAGTGGCCCGTAGGATTGAGATCGGACCGTAATCATTTTGTTCCCGGTTGTTCTAGTCGAGAGAACGATAAATGAGAAGCGGCAAGCCTGGAACAAGTCTTTTACCCGAGAAAATCGCGAAAAATCAAATTTTTTGGTACAAAGTGCTAGAGTAAAGTGGCCCTTGACTCGCAGAAGGGCCACCGGGCCCATGTGCCAACCCCACCTCCTCGTGGTGTGAGTCGGTAACACAGGAGTACCCCTCCTGTGGCTGACGGGGCTCTGGCTTCGCGCAGGGTGCACGCACCGGTGTGTATACCTGGATACCTAGACGGGAAGGATCGGGTCCCGCCGCTTGGTGCTGTGGTCACGACCGAAGAATGAGGTGGACAATAGTCGTAATTCCTCCTTAGTAGGTCGGGGGCAGGAATGTCCTTAAGCCGCGGCCCTCGCCTGCGGGGACTGAGAGAGCCCTGAAAGTATCTCGCGGGCGCTAGTGCGCCAACCCGAGGGAAGTCTTTCCCCTCGGTGGGCAGACCGGAGGAGGAGGGATCCTTAGCGCCATCGCTCTGGGTCCTGAATCTAAAGGAAAGAACCCCGAGGCAGGCCCACGAGGCGGCTCGCGGGGTGGATAGTGTCACCCGCCTAGGGTGGCACCGAATCGGAACTCGGAGCTGCTGGAGGTTCGCTGGTTGGTCACGGCCAACACGCGATACCTCTGGGTCTGCTCTCACGGGAGCGCGGTAGCTGGGGGGAGGTCGGCCCTGGCAGTCGGTTATGAACCTCTGGCATGCCGTGTCTCCCGAATAGGGACATAGCTTCTCCCTGTACGGGGAATCGGGTAGCGACTCTCCTGGCGCATAGCGACAGGCGGGTCAACCGGAGGTATGCCTCCCTCCGTAAAACTCGGAGGCACAGCTCGCGACGGGTAGGTAGGCGGGTAGGAGGGGGCGCTGGGCGAAGGGACCAAGTCCTGGAACCCCCGCCTCCAAACAGGCTGCTGTCTCGCCTGTATAAGAATCGGAGGCAGCGCGCGAAATCCGGGAGGGGCGATGCATGACTGAGGGCAATAGGTCTGATGTCATGCGATCGTCAAACAGGGGTCCGCCTTCTCCCTCGTACAAAAACTCGGAGGCGGGGACACGGGTAGGGGAGGTGGATCGGCGCGGGCCGCGAGGTCACGATGCCACACACCTACCAACAGGAGTCTGTCTTGCTCCTCGTATAAAAACTCGCAGACAGGGACACGGGTAGGGGCGGTGGATCGGCGACCGGTTCTCACTGGGGCGCCACACACCGCCAACAGGGGATGTCACCCCGTGGTACAAAAACCGGTGGCCGGAATGACGGGTAGGAGGAGATGGGAGCGGAGGGGTATCTGCGCCCTGAAGCCCCACATCTCCGAACAGGAGACCACCTCCCTCCTGTATAAATATTCGGAGGATGGACCCGGGCCGGGGGACGGTATCCTCAGATTTTAACGGAGGACGAAGTAGGCCTTCGCCTATCGTGAAAGCTG
>NW_011958941.1:0-1678 GCF_000949405.1 Vollenhovia emeryi | reverse complement strand
CTGCCATCCATCCTGACATTCCCTTTCCCCCCGCCGTATCCGTTAACCTCACGGTTGGACCGGCAATCCCTCACAATATATTATTTCAACCGAATTTCGACTTTATATCGACGTTGAATTGACCTTCAATCGACGTCGAAATAATAGTCGAATAGTAGTTGATATTTTATACGCGATCGACGTCGAATCGATCAAGATATCGACTTTCAGATTTCGACGTTGATTCGACGTCGTATCAACCAAACATTTCTGACTGGGTAGCGATCTAGGGCTAGTATAGACATCTGTGGAAATAGCATTAAATATTATAAGAAGTAAATTACCTGTAATTATATTTGCAAATGCTGTATCTTTAATAGATTCGGACTTTTTCAGGCCTGTCCACGATAATTTACGGCATAGTTCGTCCGTGAGTAAATATTTCATTATATTTCTGATATTTTGTGCATAAGTGGCACCACCAATTTTTGCAATCAGTTTTCTGGAATAAAATAATCATAATTACTAGAAAGAGACAGAAATGGGAACCTTTTGTCTGTCTCACTCTGTCCATCTTCTTTACGTCATGTCGTAAGCTATTACGTAGCTTTGTGCTCTGACCCTAAGGGCGACGTCCCATGGAGCGAAATACGCGGAAGCGGAATCAGCGGATCGCCAATCACAAGACTGTTTCGACGGAATTTTTGAAAGGGCTCTATTAGAATAATCTTGCGATTGGCGATCCGCTGATTCCGCTTCCGCGTAATCCGCTCCATGGGACGCCACCCTAAGGCTGAAATCACATGATGCGGAATAGGAGTACGGAATAGAGAGTGCGTTATGGAAACAGGCAATCAGAGCTTGACCGTATCAGCGAGTGACGGAAATGTCTGGCTCTGATTGCCTGTTTCCATAACGCACTCTCTATTCCGTACTCCTATTCCGCATCATGTGATTTCAGCCTTATCCATATCACACTAGCGGATTGCAGCCGCAACTGCGATTACATCTGCGATTATGATTGGCTACGCTCTGATCACAATTAGATTGTAGCAAATCGCAACCGCTAGTGATATGGGCATCAAGCCTTAGGTTTGTTTTCTGTTCCTGCACTGGTGAACTAGTGCAGTAAGCTAGAATGAGAAAATATATACTTGTCTTAAGCCTTGTGTCCACGATTCAGGAACTGTGTCCAAGTTCTAGTTCCGAGAAATGCGGAGCCATTTTTTTTTTTTTTTTTAACGTGTGGAAACCCTTTATGGGTACCCGGGCCCCCTGGGGAAGGGGCCGAGGTTATGTGGGACTGCCCTCCTAATGTCGATCGGAGTGCACCCGGCGAGCAATGCCGGGTGCGCGGCCTACCCACTAAAACCACACGGCAGCCTGCGCTGTGCTTTCCATTGGGGGGCGGCCAGGAAGTGACTAGTCATATCGTCTGTACCGCCCCCCGCACCGGCCCGCCGTTGTTGTTGGCGGGCCTCAGCGCGTCCCCCCCTTCTTTAAAGAAGAAGGGGGGGTGGGCCCCATCCCTCATCCCTCGACAGAGGGATGAGCGATAGGGGCCCTCTTCTCTTGATGGGATGCGGGGACTGCGCCCGCATCCCAACCTTCCCTGTGGGTTGTGACATGAGGGGGGAGTGTCCCCACACTCCCCCCTCCAACCCACAGAGGTCCCCCCCGGACGGCGGAACATGGGGGG
>NW_011958940.1:0-1678 GCF_000949405.1 Vollenhovia emeryi | reverse complement strand
AAGGCAAGATTAAAAGATGAACGAAAAAATCATTTAAAAAATATCGTTAGATTATCTACTAAATTTATTAATTTCCGAATACTGCATCTTAAAATTTAATTTTCTGGACCATTTTTTATCTGCAAATACGTGGATAATACTGTGGAGATTATTTCTCAAATAGTTTGCTTCTTCATGTTCAATAGAAAGAATGCTTAAAGCACTTAAACGATCTTGATTCATGACGCTCCGTAGATAATTTTTTATTAATTTTAATTTTGAGAAAGATCGTTCAGCAGTTGCAACAGTCACAGGTATAGTTAGAAATAGCATTAGAACTGTACAAACATCAGGAAAACTCGCCGAAAGTGCAAAATTTTCAACTATCAATAGGTTTGCCAATTCTTTCACTGTAGTCAATTTTGTGATACTATTTTTGAGGCACGATCGCATTGATATTAATTGCGTTGGAAAACTATCGCTAATGTCTTCGTTATATTTATTGATTATTCTTTGAGCCCGTTCATAAAGTTGATCGTCTGACAGTTTAATTAATTCTTGCGGTTGGATTGCTTGAAAAACTGTATTAACATACTTTAAGCTTTGAAATCGCTCGTGCAACTTATTGATAACAATATCCAAGCATCCGTAGAATACATTTGCTCGGAAACGAGACTCGCCATCAGTGAGTCTTTCATCCTAACATAGTTAATCGAAGTGACGTTTTGTTTTCTTTATACGTTTATTATTAAATATGATTTCCACTTTCCAAATGGAACTCATTTCCGCAGCATTTTTTTTACATCTTCATAGTGATCCCGAAAGTTTGTCAATTCTTTATAAGCTTCTTTTATAAGACTGTAGGCTTGAGAAAGGTCTAAATCAGTTTTTGTAAAGTAGTTGAAACAGAATTGGTAGTCATTAGGATTTTTGAATGCAGTACAACGTGGAATACAAATTCAAACGTTTCTAGTTCTTTCTTTAGTAGATAAGCCTCTTCTCGTTCAGATGACAATGTACTTATTAGCATAATTTTTGCCAATGCTTGTATGATATGTAGATATCTAAATCTGATTGCAAGCAATGAATCATTCCTTGATGACCAACGCGTTGGGCAAAGGCGTTTTAGTTTTAAATTTGATTTTTTTTCATTCGAGTCAAAGAAAATTGATAAAAGAGCCCATCGCTTAATGCTATTACCAAAGAAAGTATAAATTCGCTCAACCGTCTGGAAAAAACGAGTAACTTCTGGTATCCCGTTCATTGCATCATTGAGGACAAGATTTAAATTATGGGCACAACAATGAACATATAACGCATTCTCTTGTTTGGCAATGATTTGTTTTTGCATGCCAGAATAAGCACCGCTCATTAGCGCTGCTCCATCATACCCCTGGCCTCGACATTTCAATAAATCTAAACCGATACTTTTGATACTGTCAATAATTTTTTGTACCAATCCGCCAGCCGTTTGATCATCAATTTTCGTAAAACCAAGAAAAGATTCTTTAATTTTAATTTCAGTAGGCTTATCATTTTCGTCTTTCTCAATTTTTACGTACCGAAATACTTTACTCATTTGATCAACTTTTGAAATATCTTGTTTTGTATCCATTATTATAGCATACTGTAAAATGGTGCTTCTTTTAGATCACCAACTATTTTATCGATCACTGTTTGTGATAGTAAGTCTATAATC
>NW_011958939.1:0-1677 GCF_000949405.1 Vollenhovia emeryi | reverse complement strand
AGAGGTGGTGACCGCCTCTGTCGACCAGAAGAGTAGTGGACTCCCCCCGCGGGGGGAGTCCCCCTCCCCCACAACAACGGGGGAGGGAGCGCGAGGCCCGCCTGTTAAACGGCGGGCCGGTGCGGGGGGCGCCCAGAAGTTATAGCTCTGCTACATCCTGGGCGTCCCCCAAGTAAAGCACCGCGCAGGTTACCGTGTGGTTTTAGTGCGGTAAGCCCAGCCGCCGCAACGTCTAGCGGCGGCACCCCGATCGTCATTAGGGGGGCAGTCCCACATAACCCGGGCCATTTGTAAACTCCCTTCCCAGAGGGGGGCCCGGGTATCCATAAAGGATTTCCACACGTAAAAAAAAAAAGCCTCTGAACCAGCCGTGCGCGGGTAGGTATACGGCGAAACTTGAAACTTTAAACGCATTTTCCCGAAAACCACATTTTTCGACTTGGCGGAAGTAATAACTCACACCATTTTCAACGACTCACATCCGGTCTTTTTTTAACATATATAAAAATGTTTGTTCTATGGAATAGACTATTATTATATCGATATCTGTAATATTTTATTTTTTATCAACACAAAAGTAACGGAAATTTTTAGCAAAAAGTGAACATTATTTTTTAAATGTCGCCATTTCGTCAATTTTTGTTCAAACTTATTTTCTTTAGTCTATTCCAGAATTACATTTATTCTTAACAGAAAAATCGTTGCGTTAGCTGTTCAAGAAAAATTTTAAGACCTGGAGAACTTCCGCCAGGACGCCATGGTTGGCGCGCAGAGATTTTGGCTGCTCCATATTCCGCTGCAGTAAATTAATAAAATTGACTAAAAGTTTTTTTACAATATACACTCAGACGCAAAAAAAGCGGTACACTAAAAATTTGGGAAAAATTTACCAAATTTCACGTGATCATAATTTAGTAAATAATGAAGATAAAAATAAATTTAAAATGGAAAATGAAGCTCCAAATGTCCTCTTTAAGAATATTTGAATGGCAATTACGCTCGGCTATTTTTTTCAAAATGGCGAATGATAAAGTGAGAGGATGCAAAATTGAGAATTGAACATCCGAGTTTGTGACGGTCCATGGCGTGAATCAGGTATCACAGCGTAATGTAACGAAGTGTACATGAAAGTATAGAGTGTTAGCTTTAAAATGCTTGTTTACCGAGCACGATACGATCATTTTTCGCGGCGTTACGCACATTTAAAGAAAAAAGTGCTTTATTCTTTAAATGTGCATAACTTCGCGAAAAATGATCGTATCGAGCTCGGTAAACAAGCATTTTAAAGCTAACAGTCTATACTTCCATGGGCTCTTCGTCACATTAGGCTGCGATACCTAATGTACGCTATGCGCTGTCGTAAACTCGAAACTTTATTTATCAACTTTGCATGCTCTCCTTTAGTTATCCGCCATTTTGAAACAATCGTCGCGTACAATTTCGATTTTAATTTCGAAAAGTAGGATTTCACAGCTTTCAAACCGTTTTTGAAATTTTGTACTGGGGTATTTAGGTGCCGAGATATTCAATTCCGAATTTGCAACAAGGTCAATTCATTGTCTTTCAAATTATGGTCGTAATTCTCTCCAATATGAATGGCATGAAATTTTACTGATCGGAATGGCATCTCGTACGTGCGTGTGTGCGTGTGTGTATGTGTGTGTGTGTGTGTGTGTG
>NW_011958938.1:0-1679 GCF_000949405.1 Vollenhovia emeryi | reverse complement strand
TCTCTCTCTCTCTCTCTCTCTCTCTCTCTCTCACTCTCTCCCCCTCCTTCTCGAATCTCCTCTCTATGTCTCTCTACCCCTCTCCGTCTCCCTCACCATTTCACACTCTCTCTGTTCCTCTATCCCTCTTTCGCTCGCTCCCTCATTCACCACTCTCCTTCTAAACAATATAATACTACTTTATTCCTATCTCTCCCCTCTATCCAGGAAATCTATCTTTTTCAGGAATCAATTTTAGGTATGATCAATTAAATTTAAATTATAAAGAATATATATTTTTTTAATTTTTATTTAACAGTAATTAAGTATTTAAGAACAGTTATTAACTAATTAACAATTATCAACATATTTAATTATTATGAATATTAGGTACTAAATATTTGGGAAAATACAAAATTGTTGAAACCGTCGAGGTTATAATTTAATAATAATAATTGTTATAAACAATGTTTCTTGGAAATTGACCCCGGCCGAGGTCACGTCCGCGTCTGCCAAAAAAACCAATTCCCCGTCCGCGCCACGATCCCCGATTGCGTTCGCGTCCGCGTCCAGTGCGCTGCCATCGTGCTGTAATAAAGAATAACTATTTATATGATATGATGAAAATATTTAGTATAGATTGAAATTAATAACTACTTACGTTTATAAACTACCATTTGTTCTTGGTTCGGATCTAAATTTTGAGTTGATTGCGAACCATGTTGATCTTGATCAGGAGGAGGGGGAGGCGGATGAAAATTTGATCCGCAGGGTCCCTGCGGTTCTTGCGGTGGAGAAGAAACTGTTGGCGGTGGTGGCGGATTTGTTACGGCATAAGCTGCCAGCGCTAAATTTGCTAGCGCAAGTTGGCGCCTTAGCTCGTCACAAACCTCCGTCGTGGACGCGGTTTCGCGGGTCTCCATCCAAATACTCTAAAAGATGTGTAATTAGTATCTGTTAGTTTATCATTTTAAAATATTTGAAATTTTTCCAACTTACTTTTCAGATTGCGACACTTTTATAAATCTGTCTGCTGTCAATTTGGGGATGTTAATTGATGAGCATCAATAGTCTGAATATATCTCTAACAAATTGTTTCTCGAACCTTTGGCTCACATCGTTATGCGAAAAAATCTGTATTATCGTGCATAAAAGCATATGCATAAAAAGCATAAAAAAAACTATTTTGTTAGCTGTAGATATAAAGTTATTAAAGAATAAAAGGCTGCAATGGGCCTAATAACTGTTCGCTAAGACGAGACGTAACAGCGACAAAGTACCGCGGTTTACAAACATATTTTAGATGAGTCTTCTGAAAGTATAAAATTCAATATAATGTATTATAGTGTTTTGGAAAGCTCTTGAGGTAAGCTATAAGAATATGCATTAAAAAAAGGGGTTCCATTTAAAAATTTCAAGGTCATCTTTACGGGACCTTGAGGAAGCTTTTCAAGGTCATATTCTTATTACTATGTAATGCAGTACTAGAAACCGTACAACTTTGATGTTTAACATTTTTTTCCATTTTACATATTTAAAAAGTTATTTAGAGTAAACTCATAAGGATACATACATACATACATAACGACATTTTTTCTGAATGTTTTTTTGGACATTTTGGAACATTCTAAACATGTTTTCAAAGAAAACTGGAAAAAAAATTTTTTCACGAAAACAAAGCTTCCTCTATGAGGAAGCAA
>NW_011958937.1:0-1676 GCF_000949405.1 Vollenhovia emeryi | reverse complement strand
AGACGAGGGCCGTACCCACAGCCAGGGTGAGTCCCTCGGGCGGCGCGCCGCGTGCTCCACGTCTTTTGCCGTGGAACATCACGGCCTCGGTCTTGCCGAGTGCCACCTCGAGGCCCAGGCTGCGGATAGAGTCGACTATCGCTCCCGCTGCCACTCGCCCCCTGGCGAGGGCCTCCCCCAATGGAATTCCGGACCCTCATCTACTCTCATCAGGAAATTTTCGCAGAATCTCTTCCTCTCGCGGTAGTCTTCCTCTCGCAAATGCTGCACGGGGGTGTAGTGATAGGCGTGCCATTTTTCGTCTTTTAATGTTCTCTGAACTGTGGAGTAAGATAATCCCTGTTCTCGAGCAATGACACGAATACTTTTTTCGGGTTCTTGCTCGACAACACGAAGGATTTTCTCCACATTTTCCACATTTCTGGCACGACGATTTCTATAACCGACGTCTTGTTGTTTCGGTTTGACGCTGCCAGTTTCCCGCAATCTTTGTGCTGCCGCAAGTATAACGGGGGCCGACGGATGTCTTGCTCGGTTGGGGCATAACTCGGCGTATCTTCGGGCAGCAACGGCAACCTGGCCGTGGCACTCTCCTAGTGCCATCAGCATATCGTAGTACTCTTCATTCGTGTATGCTCCCATGGTGTCCTCTCGACGCTTCTAATAATCGAAGGACTATTGTAACAGAGTCGATCATTTCATCGTATTTATACGATCGGCGTGAGCCGTCGATGCCCCCTCCGCGCCCCCCGCGACGAATCGCGGGAGTCGTCCCCCGGACGGGCGAGGGGGGCAGCGAGCGCGAGCGACGGGCGACCCGAGACAAACATATGACGCCTAAAAATGACGGTAATTATGCATAAAAGGGGCCTCCTCTCCGATTTGCTTCATTTTTAAATATGTTGTTGGGGATGTCTTCCCGAGTCATTTCATATATACATATATGCTTTGACTATATAATCATGGACTGCTAGTTGCCTCCACTTTGCCTGGTCTAACACGTAATCAACATCACGAGTGCCGTCATAGGATAAATGGCAGAAAATCGAAACACTAAGTCAGATTTAATGGTAAAACAGGACAGAAGACAGAGATAGAATATAGCTGTTTTATCATGTTTATCAGAGTTCAGAACCAATTATATTATAATTGGTTCTGAACTCTGATAAACATGATAAAACAGCACGACATAAGCTATATTCTATCTCTGTCTTCTGTCCTGTTTTACCATTAAATCTGACTTAGAGTGTTTCGATTTTCTGCCATTTATCCTATGGTGGCGCTCGTGATGTTGATTACAGCCTGAATGCGGCAACTAGCAGTCCATGATTATATAGTCAAAGCATATATGTATATATAAGGGCCGGACTCAAATAGTTTCGGAGATACAGGCTGAGAAAGGATACAAATAATAAATATATAAATAAACATCTAATTATGATTTATTGATCTCTATTATTAGAAATGTTAAAGATATCAGCCATTGCGTCAAAGAATGCGATAATCCGACTGTTAAAGTCAAATTTACGGCGAAACAGAAATTCAGCCAGATATCCTTCATAATGACCCACCCCCTATCCCACCACCACCTCCGCCCACCCCCTCCCCCTCCCCACCCCTCCTCTCCCCCCTGTCCCCACCTGCTTCCTCTCTTATACACACATAAAAATTATACA
>NW_011958936.1:0-1676 GCF_000949405.1 Vollenhovia emeryi | reverse complement strand
ATTGTATACTCAAAATTGCACGTTAGATCAGTGTTCGATTTCATCGACCGTACATTTCATTTGTTAATTAAAATTTTTTTATTCTCTACTCGCTCTAACATTCACACGTAATACGTTACACAACAGCACGCGGAATTAAGAGCAAAATGATTGGTGATGCATTATTCGCGTCAAAATCTCTTCAAACAATTTCATCTCGTTTCTCTATAACTTGCCACAGTCCGTTCTTATTCGCGGACCGAGTATGTCTTAAGATGCTAATACAGCTCTGCTCATAACATCTTAAGATCTATCCCGGACAGTTGAGATAGGTACTTACTTTTTGAGCCATTTCAATGTGAGCAGTCTCTTCATCGTGTATTCGCGGAACGGAGCTGTGACTCGTGGCAACTGTGATATCGCACTAAACTCGACTCAGGAGTCGGGCTTGTCTTGAGAGCTTCGATCTCAACCTTGGAAGGAACGCGAAAATCAACAAACCTGTGTCGTACACGGCACACGATACTATTTTTCCTATACTGGATTGCTTACGAGAACCAACCAGGATTCAGCTTTGAGTCACCTGATCGAAAACTCTGCGTCCTGATTGGCTCTCGTAAGCAATCCAGTAGGAAAAATAGTATCGTGTGCCGTTGGCTTTAGTCGCTTATACTTGGCGCGAGACACTACCGTGTCTCGTGATATTATTTATTCTTTCCGTAACGGTGGAATTCTTTATATTCTTTAGAACACGGGGCGGAAGAAACAACGAGTATTTGATAATCGAGAGAAATTGATCGAAAATTTATTAAAACAATATCACAGACTATCCGAATACGTTTGCCGTTTTAAGGTTTAAACATTTACAACGTTTTTCAGTTTGCAATACTCGTGCGTGAAACTTTTGCACGTTTTCAACTTCGTAAAAAATAAATATAGATAGCTATATCTTTTATTCTAATTGTTGCCGTTTTAAGGTTTAAACATTTACAACGTTTTTCAGTTTGCAATACTCGTGCGTGAAACTTTTGCACGTTTTCAACTTCGTAAAAAATAAATATAGACAGCTATATCTTTTATTCCAATTAATTTAAAATTAATATTCAAAGCTAATTAAACTTAACTTTAATTTGGAATAGCTATTTATATTCATTTTTATGATCCTTTTGAAGCTCTGAATTAAATTTCATGTAACGACATGCGCCATCAAATTTGTTATAATAAAATAACGATAAGCTTTCTCAAACAATATTTAACGGCAGTACTATTATATATTAATAAAAACGAAACGCGTGTCAATTATATCACGATTTATCGCGTTCATTTTCATTCGTTACGCAAAACTGATTTCACAGTTTGCACGGTTATTAAACATATAAATCGCACTCCGAACGAGAATAATAT
The DNA here is from genome assembly GCF_000949405.1 of Vollenhovia emeryi. Classification (NCBI taxonomy): domain Eukaryota; kingdom Metazoa; phylum Arthropoda; class Insecta; order Hymenoptera; family Formicidae; genus Vollenhovia; species Vollenhovia emeryi. The sequence goes on along the minus strand of NW_011958936.1, from coordinate 293 downwards.
GATTTATAACAGATCTGGCCGGTAGAAAGTTTCTTTGTTTTTTTAAATTGTCTACGCGATTATCCGGCAAGTTGATTTTAATGTGAAATAATTTTTGTTAATTACGACGCGGATTATGGTGCTTGTATTATTCTTACGGAAAATATGCGCGATTATTTATGAAGTTACAACGAGTCTCCGTGTTGGCCGTTTACATGCCTCATTGAGCACCAGCTGAAAGTTTATGTAGGAAGATACCGTAAATTCACTCACAAGATCATTCGCTGCGGAAATCCATTTATGTAAGAGCCGCA
>NW_011958935.1:0-1675 GCF_000949405.1 Vollenhovia emeryi | reverse complement strand
TTTATATTTTATCTCGTATTCATATTCCAGTAATTTAGTTCTCCATTTCCATAAACGCGATGAAGGATCTTTAACCGAGTGCAACCATACCAACGGCTTATGATCAGTAACAATAGTAAAAGGTTTACCATAGAGGTAAGGTCGGAAGTGACTTACACAATATATAATGGCTAAGCACTCCTTTTCAATGGTTGAGTAATTCTGTTCCGCCTTGTTTAAAACGCGTGAAGTATAGGCGATTGGTAAATCTTTCCCGATGGGGCCTTGACTTAGAATGCCGCCGATAGCATATCCAGATGCATCGGTCGTAAGAATAAAAGGTTTCGTGAAGTCGGGATACTGTAATATAGGATTGGAGCATAGGGCGGTTTTTAAAGTAATAAAAGCATTTTCTTGACTTGTAGACCAATGAAATTCTTTATCTTTCTTCAGTAAATCAGTGAGTGGTTTAGCTGTCTTGGAGAAGTTTGGAAGGAATCTTCGGTAGTATCCAGCGAGGCCCAAAAATTGTTTAATGTTCTTAGGGCTCCGGGGAACGGGAAAATCACTTACAGCTTTAATTTTCTCGGGGTCTGGTTTGACGCCATGTGATCCGATAATGTGTCCCAAGTACGCGACTTCTTTGCACAGGAATTTACACTTATCCGGTTGCAGCTTTAAGTTCGCTGAACGTAATCTTTGTACTAGTCGTTGGAATTTTATTTCGTGTTCTCTTAGTGATTTTGCGTATAATACAATATCATCCATGTATACGAAGAGCTCGTTTCCCTGGAGTCCTGATAATACGTTATCCATTAATCTTTGAAAAGTAGCGGGCGCATTTTTCAGCCCGAATGGCATCCTCTTGAACTGGTAGTGTCCGTATGGCGTGGTGAAGGCTGTTTTGTGAGCATCCTTCGGGCTCATTAGGATTTGATGAAATCCGGACGCCAAATCCAAGACCGAAAAGTATTTGGCGGATCCTAACTGGTCCAGAATATCAATGATGTTGGGGAGTGGGTAGGCGTCGCCTATCGTTTTCTCATTCAAATTCCTGTAATCGATAACCATTCTCCATTTTTTGTTCCCGTGGGAATCCGGTTTCTTTGGCACAATCCATACTGGAGAACTGTATGGTGATGTAGAGTAATCAATTAAATTATTCATAAAGAGATCGCTCACTTGCCTGTTAATCTCTTCACGATGCACTGGAGGATATCTGTACTGTTTCGTAAAAACTGGACGCTCATCTGTGGTAAGGATAGTGTGTTCAATGGAGGTAGTAGCACCTAATTTTTCACCTGGATGTGAAATCTGTCAGCAGACTCGGCGACTAAAACTCGAATATTATTCGCTTCTTCTGTACTTAAATGTTCCAACTGCAATAAACTTAAAATTTCCTCTGTACGATCTTTAAATTCGTTAACATAATACAACTGATTATCAATTCCGGCAAGGGGACAATCTGAGCCTTCCAAGCGTCCTCGGACCTTGGCAATGCTCTTAAGGGGATTGCGGTCGTGATCAACGTCGTCCTCAACGGCGTCACCACTGATGCTTAACTGACCTGCCGAGCATCCTCGGATCTCGGCGATGTCATCACAGGGGAGGGTAAATACTAGACCTTGCTCAACTTTATTGTTAACGACGGGGGTATCTTCAATAACTAGACCATGCTCCACCTCATTCCCTCGGG
>NW_011958934.1:0-1675 GCF_000949405.1 Vollenhovia emeryi | reverse complement strand
AAAGGCGGGCCGGTGCGGGGGGCGCCCAGAAGTAATGGCTCTGCCTAGTCCTGGGCGTCCTCCAAGTAAAGCACAGCGCAGTCCACCGTGTGGTTTTAGTGCGGTAAGCCCAGCGGTCGCAATGTCAGCGGCCGCACCCGATCGCCATTAGGGGGGCAGTCCCACATAACCCGGGCCACTTAATGTAAACTCCCTTCCCGGAGGGGGGCCCGGGTATCCATAAAGGATTTCCACACGTAAAAAAAAAAAAAGGCTGTAATGCGATTCGGGGAGGACTTAGGCAAACAATTCGATATAAAGGACATCGGTGAGTTGAAGCGGTGCCTGGGAATAGACTTCGCCGAAGACAGTAGAGGGATCAACATCAGCCAAAAAACCTACATAAGAAGCCTATTAGAACACTTCGGGATGTCGGATTGCAACCCGGTCTCCACTCCTCTCGACCCCAGCATAAGGTTAACAAAGTCAGACCCATGGACAGCCGCCGACGGCCACGAACCCCCTTATCGTGAACTGGTCGGAGGTCTCCTATATCTGTCGGTGGCAACCCGCCCAGACGTAGCGCACGCGGCAAGCTCGCTCAGCCAGTTCAACGACTGCTTCGGGAAGGACCATTGGGCCGCCGCAAAGCGCGTACTTCGCTACCTCAAGGGGACCGCGGATCTCGGGATTACCTACAACTGCGCCGAATGCCAACTCCAGGGTTTTGTGGACGCTGACTGGGTCGGTTGCGTTCATGACCGAAGATCCTTCACGGGTTACGCATTTACAATGAACGGTGGGTGCGTGTCCTGGGACTCCAGGAAGCAGAGGACCGTAGCCCTATCCACTACCGAGGCCGAGTATATGGCCCTCGGTGAGGCCACGAAGGAGGCCATCTACCTCCAGCGCGCCCTCAGGGAACTCGGAGTCAACATTGACAAGATAAGACTGTTAAACGACAACGTCGGCGCCCAGAGACTTGCAACCAACCCGGTTTTCCACGCACGGACAAAACACATTGACATCCGTCATCATTTTGTTCGCGAGACCATCGAAGCCGGGTTGATTGGACTGGAACACGCAGCCTCGGAGGACATGCCGGCCGATGTGCTCACCAAGGCCCTAGCTAGGCCTAAGCATCAGCGATGCATTGGCCTTCTCGGACTCCAGGGGACGAAGACGATGAACCGCAGCTCCTTCAACGTGGGGGAGTGTTGGAATTGACGCTCTCGTAGCCTGCGATTCAAACGCCGTATGTGGCGGTCTGTAAAACTCCGTACAGATGCTCAATCGCCATCTAGTTAGTTTTTCTTTTCATGGACTATCTACATCGCTGTAGTAACTCCCGCCTTTTTCTCTCACTCTCTGTATCGTAGTGTGTCGAGCGGGATCTTTTCTCTGTACACAGCGTATAATAAAGTTCTTCTAAAACTAATCAAGAAGTCACGAGCCTTCTCTCAATCGATTCCACGGCAACACTCGCTGCCGCGCTCGCCGCCCGCGCCGCGCTCCCCGCCGGGCCTAGGTTTTTTTCCACCACGGTGTATCTCGCGCGTCGCTCCACCTCCCGCTCATCGATCGATTTTCTTAAATGCCTTCCGAGTCCGGCCCATAGACTTCTATAGACGGAGCATTAGCTACAACTCTGGACAAGAGGGGTTCTGATATTCGGGGCGCGGAGGCACTCATATGA
>NW_011958933.1:0-1675 GCF_000949405.1 Vollenhovia emeryi | reverse complement strand
AAAAAAGCATCATAGATACGATATTTTATAAATATCATTTCAATCTCAACTTACTATTATACTGCCGCGTTGAGAATTAGGATCTTTCAAAATTTCTTCAACCTCCGTTACTTGGATTGTTGTTTTTAACGGAAATAAGTCTTCAATGTCTTCAAAAGAACATGTCGGGTTCTGTGCTTTCTTCTCCTCGTCTGTTGTTCTTTTCACTAAAATATCCAAAAGAGCCAACGTCTGTCTAACATCATATTTTATCACTGCTACTTCTCGGACCAATCTTTTTAAACAATCCACTGCAAATACAAAGTGCATTATTTATTATTATAAACGTTTAGTCTTTCCTGCCACTAGACATAAGAAATTCACACAAAAGAGTTGTTCAGTAAACACCAACTAAGAGTAATCAATGTTATAACTTATCACTCAACAATGCGAGAAATATATAACATGTGTTACATTCATACATTGATGAGTGACAAATTATTACATTGGTGCAATATTATTCTTACTTGTTTACTGGTTTGCATTTTTTTCAAGCTTATATATGAATTTCAGCTTACCAACTGCTGCTTGCGATAATTGATTTAAATTATCATTATCAAATATGAGTTCTCTCTTCTGAGCTCTCTGTGTAGATATCGATTGGCCAACTTCTTGGGATCTCTCGGTATGCCGATTTTGTGTACGTTCATCAACAACTTTGCAGATTTCTTCCTTCCTTCCGTATGATGAGCCATTACATTACTTGCATCTATATAAACACGAAAACAAGAAAATGTCTGTATTAATTTATATCGTTCTTCTTATATCTTTTCATATTCAAAAAGAAAAGATATAATATTTTACTTCGGCGTATAAGTATAATACTTTATAAAAGGTGAGTTTTTTATTTGGTGTATCAGCTTCTTATCTTAACATGGTTGCTTTCCAGCTAGCGACACAAATCGATACAAGTATCATTCTGTCTTTATTGCTCATTGGATATTGAACAAAGACAGAATAATAATTCTGTCGATTTGTATCGACAAGCATCGAAAAGTAACAATATTAAGGCTGGCACATGAAATATAACTCACCATGTATAAGTGTGCTTGCTTACCTTGTAAAAATGAGTGTGAATCTTCATGTGATATCGTCGACGATCTGTCGGAATCGTTATGTCTCCGAAAAATGTCATCTTTTGACTGTACATTACATATATTGTCATCAGTGTCGTTCCTGCATCGTTGAACTGGAAATGTTGAAAGACATAAAAATATTCACATAATAGTAATCATCAATGAAGTTTCTACGTATATATATATATATATTATATAAAATATATTATATATTTAGCTTTTGCAGAATATTTAGTAATTATAATACTGTTTTTTCTTATGAAAGAACTTAATATGTCATATAAGTGAGTGAGTGAGTGAGTGACTGACTGAGTGAGAGAATGAGTGAGTCCTCCCCCCCTCTCTCTCACACTGTGGGGAGGGAGGTGCACGCGCGTGTATATTTCTTGTTCACTAAAATTTTACACAAATTGAAAATACTTTGTGTATATTACATTTATTTTTAATTACCTTTCAAAGGAGGAGAGGGAGGAGACGGTAAATTAATATTTATACACTGCTGTTCCTCGCTTTCTGATGAAGAGTACGTTCTCTTTGCTCTTAGTTTTCTATATTTTTTA
>NW_011958932.1:0-1675 GCF_000949405.1 Vollenhovia emeryi | reverse complement strand
TACTGGTAATACTGGAATCAGTCAGACAGGATGACTGCACGGACCCTTCTGGTCTGGAAGGGAAGAAACAATACGGGATTAATATTACGGAGCTTACTATTAGTGTGAACGGAAAAATATTCTTCCCACCCGAATATTACCCCCCTGAGTTCTATACCGGTCAGGAGTCAGGAAAAGGAATCTGGTCAGGACAGGATCACGCCCGAGCGGCGCCTCGTGATGCGTGAATTTTCAGTAGGAATTGTACACCGAGGAGCACCCCGTTAGGTGTACGCTACTGCGGAATCACTCCGCCCCCCGAATCACGGCGGTACCCGTGCCTTCGGGGAAAACGGAGTCAGGACGGAACAGGAGACCGGTGCGGAGAAATTGTAGCATGTGTACGCCGAGGAGCACCCCGTTAGGCGTACGCTACTGAGGGACGGGGCCCACAACGGAGTAGAGCCTCCACTGTGCGCTCCGGTTCGGTATATAGCCGGAGACAGGAGCACCCATTCAACTCCGGCTTATACCTGCAGCGGAGGTACCCGCTGCCCGGTGTTGACGGTCGGAGCACCAAGCGTCAACTGAGTTAAAGCGCCTGCTCCGGAGGGGCTTTTTATACCCCCCGGGCGGTGGCGCGCGAGGTGAGGCGGCGGGGGCGGGGCGGGCGCGGCGTTGCCGGTTGCCGTCAACGCATGGCAACCGCGCATTATTGATTTTCTCGCCGGCTTTGACGCGGCAACCGCGCGTTATCGATTTTCTCGCCGGCTGACTTCGACGCGGCAACCGCGCGTTATCGATTTTCTCCGGCTGGCTCTATTTCCTTCTCTCTCGCTCGAGGAATTCGGGTTTTTTCTACCGGCTGCGCCTCCCCGGTCGCCCTCGTTACACTTTTGTAGAGAAGATAGTTTTGTAGTGAAGATATTTTTGTAGAGATGCAAAAAAGATAGAGTAACAAAATATATTCGGTCGTTGAAGCTTATACTTGGTGCTTTTTTTACCTTTTTTAAAAGGTAAGTTTTTTAGGTAATACTGACCTCTAAAAACTAAGTGAATTGTGTTCTTCTAATTCGTGTGTAAACTTTAATTTTAATTAGGGGTGGTAATTTTGGGGTTGTTATTAGAAGAAAACAATTCTCTTAGTTTTTAGATGTCAGTATTATTACATGAAATAATCAATTAACTACCAATTGGTATAGGAAACTTACCTTTTCTGTCCGATATGTGAATTATTTCTCTAGTCGCCCTCACCAATACAAAATTAATACTATTACTAACTTAGTTGACCATGCAATTTCATTAGCTGATGGTAGATTTCATGACACAAATATTTCTATTGTAAAGACTACTTTACTGAACAAATGTTTTCCTTATCAGCTGATTGACAAACACATTAATAACAGATAAAATCAATTACGACACAAAATGTATTTGTAACAGTAAATGTGCCTTACATTGAGAGCACTAGTGAAGTGATTCGCCATACTCTACGAAACAAAGGTTTAAATACAGTGTTCACAGTCCCTGAAAAACTAAACAGAATAATAAAAAGAGGAAAAGACCCACCATGCGACTCCAAAAAAAACGGAACAGTTTACAGATTACATTGTAATAGCTGCAACGCATCCGACGTTGGCCAGACCAAAAGACATCTAAAGACGAGAGTCAAAGAGCATTTCAATAATAAAAAAGA
>NW_011958931.1:0-1675 GCF_000949405.1 Vollenhovia emeryi | reverse complement strand
CCAGATAACGTGCTTCTAATTGTTTTAATATATTCTATTTCGTTCATTTCCAATTGTATTAAGATCTCTTCGAAAGAAACGAGTATTTTTTTTAAAAAAAATATTTGCATTAGGTCTTTAACTTTTTTACGATTATTTTTGTAAATTTTAATTTCATGCTTATTTTCTAATGGTTTCAGAATCATGGTTTCTTTCATCACAAACATTGGTATATTGAATCGACATAACGATTTATTTTTACGTCCTTTATAACATGTTGGTTTATGTCGATGTATTTGCATACGTATTAATGGATTATTATCATCGTAGGAACATGAAATGTATTTATCAATCCAATGAATTAATGTTTTATTTCCATCCTCATTTTCTTCATCGTAAATTGGAGCATTTTTACAGTATAATAGATTGTGTGTGTGAACTGTACCTCTTGCTTGAAATTCTCTTCTTTGAAAGTAGTCAACCACATAGTTTTGTTCAAATGGTCCATTTTCATTTTGTAGAATAGACATAATTTGACTAAATCTCTCCTCTATATATCTGACACACGTTACAGGATCCTCTCTTATTAGTCTTGTTTTTTCAGCCATGTCCAAATTTAATGCATCATACTTGCTGATATTCTTATTTTCGTGTATTTTGTATAAGATTTTCAATAAATCTACATTTTTGTGCTCGCATGCGGAAAGTGTAATGAATAATGTAGGAATTCCACATTGTCTTATCAGACTAATTAAGTGTTTTTTCTTGCATTCCCAATATGATGGTGATGATCGCACTTGCTTTAAAAATTTGTATCCATCATCATGAAGGATAGAATCGTTTATAAATTGAGCATCCTTAACTTTTTCTGCAGTAAGATTTTCGTTTTTTTTACTCTTCTTAAACAAATATTTATGTTTGACATTACTGTTTTTTCCAATTTCTGTTTAGCCATAAATAAAATTCTTGTAGGCTGACACGATCTTCTATCTCTGTGCCTTGCCTCAAATTTAGTTCGTTGTGAGTAGGTTAATTTTTTTTTCTTGTCTAGAATTTCTCCACCAAATATTTTAGGAAAGCATAATTCATCAATATTTTCGATTAGGTGCCAAGGAACTGGGTATTTATTTTCTCCTGGGGCTATTATTTTAATGTCCTCACATATCTCTTGATTTCTATCGACAATGAGAACCTCATCATTTGGTTCGAAAAAAACAGATTCCTCTGAATCAGATTTATTTTCGTATTTTTCAAAATCAGTTTTTTTTTCAGTATATTCGCAATTGTTGTATTCATCATTCTCATCGACAATAAATTTTACCTCTGTATCGTCATTTTTGTTACATTTTTTAAAAAATGAATCATCAATGTTAATATTATTTTTTAAATATAATGGTGTTTCTTTCAAGTACTCCAAAGCCTGACAAATTTTAGCCGGTTTTATGGTTTCGTACATATAATCAGATTTGTGTTCCATGTTCCTTTTTAACTTTATTTGAATAGTCGACATTTCGTCAAAAGTACGTGGTAAAACATTTACCATCTCATTAATTTCAACTGGTATATTAACAATACTTCCTCTCAATGATAATTGCGGATTGATAGCATATGGTTGCAATGCTTTTATTTGCATAAAAGGAATGTATGGAGACACCATTCTCTCCTCAACGGCAGATAGGTTTTTGACCACTGTTAG
>NW_011958930.1:0-1675 GCF_000949405.1 Vollenhovia emeryi | reverse complement strand
GGTCCTCTTCAGGGCCAAAAGGATCTCTCCGCCATTCACCAGGTATAATATTACCACTGACATCTTCATGATCCACATATGAAGGTGGGCAGTACTGTTTGAACCCCTGCAAGTGTTCTTCCCTATTTATGATAAAATTATGGAGACATACCGTGGCAAGAATAATACTTTCTACATTGCTAGGTTGATGAGCCAAAGCGGTACGCAAAACTCGCCACCTATTAGAATTAGAATGAAAAATAAATGTTTAACTTGCTCATCTTTATATAGAAGTTCATTGTCACTATAATAATGTTTAAAAGGAAATACCTTGATGCCAAAATTCCGAAAGCATTCTCAATTGTAAGTCTTGCACGAGAAAGCCTGTAATTAAAAATTCTATTTGCCTCGCTTGTGAGATTCCTTCTTGGATATGGTCTCATTAAGTCGGTACGTAATGGGAATGCTTCATCGCCGACAAAATAATAGGGAACCAATACATTAGTACCAGGCAGTTGTTTCGGATCTGGAAAATTCAGAGATCCTTCTTCCATGGCTTTACCCAATGCAGAGGAAGTAAAAATACTGCTGTCTGGAAGAGATCCTGGCCAAGTATTGGAGTTATTAATAAATAATAATGGAATGAACAAAATGAAGTCATTATTCTATTATATTACAACGTACCATAATCTCCTACTTCTACCCATGTAAAACAATATTTGCTGTCACACAGTGCCATTAACACGAAACTAAAAAATTGCTTATAATTGAAGAATTGGGAGCCACTTTTTGATGGACATTGTAACCTGATATGTTTTCCATCTAAAGCCCCACAACAATTTGGTAAATTCCATCTTGACCAGTACCCATCTGCTATGAGTTTCCATTCTTGTGTAGAAGGTGGTGCTAAATGACTACTCTTCAATCGCTTCCATATAGCCTCACATGTTTCTTTAATCACCCCATATGCAGTAGATTTGCCTATTTTCCAGTAGTTCGACAAACTGACAATGCTATTGCCAGATGCTAAGTAACTAAAAACCAATATACTTAATACTTATATTACTATCAGTACCTATGTTTAATAATAAAATAAAAGCAAAGCAATAAAAACCACAAATGGAAAATAACATACCAGAGTGTGAGGGCAAGGCGAAATTCCGGTGTTAAAAACTCTCTATAGCTTCGTTTTTTAATATCATCTCGGATTATTGTTAATAATTCTTCAAATTGTTCTACTGTGAGTCGCCTTAATCGGAAGAATTTCTCTTGATCTGTATGTTTGTATTTCAAAAAAACAGTCACATACACTCCCAGTTGCCCACGGTCCAGAGTTAAAGGGTGCACCCACCAGCGCCGACCACTAAATTTTTTCTGTCGCTTCAAATACAAATAAAGCATAACTACAAATATATTTCCAACACACGCAAAAATTAATGAGCGTCTTCGTTTATTGCACTTCATTATTTGCGACGTTATGCTTTTTTGGTAATAATCAATAGAATAAAAGACGTTGAGGTTAAGAAAACAAAATACTCGGTTTTCTTTTCTCATAGAAAAACCTTACATCTTAAGTGTTAAAGTAGACGTTGTGCACTATTGTCCTTAGGAGTGTACGTTGCGACTTAAAGCGTACGGACAACGGCTTAAAACTTACGTCACTTAAAGCAAGGTTGTGGACCAGGGGTTACACTAC
>NW_011958929.1:0-1674 GCF_000949405.1 Vollenhovia emeryi | reverse complement strand
CCTAGTTTACACCGTGCGACCTGATCGCGACCTGACCTATGCCCTGTCCTAAAATAGGCTTCTAAACAAAACGTTTACACCATGTAGACCTATGATACTTTTGGGTCGAATATAGGTAAAAATTTAGTCCTCATAGCCATCTTCATACATAAGCAATATCGTTTGTACTTTGTTTCGTGGGATGACGTGTAGCTCTGTGCTAACACGAGTGATTAGTAATGGTTGGTAATGAATTGAATGGTAGGGTCCTTGGTTCGATCCCGGCCCTCGTCCCGCATATTTTTCCGTTAAGGAAAATTTCAAAAATTTAGCGTTTGAAGGAGTTTAAGCGCCCTAGTATTGGATTCAGTGTTTAATCAAGATTAAGCACAAATTTTAACAAATTTTTCGAAATATCACGCTCATATAACCTAACGGTTGAAAGGTGTTTCTACAAAAGGGTAAACTGGAAGAAAAAAACTTTGTTTCGTGTCGATCGTGTCTGTTTGCTGTGTTTGCTGAAGCAATATGTTTGATTAATTTTCATCAGAATGAATTCGTTACAGTACACAGGACGTTTTAAAAATATGATACAAATGATGGTAATCGGAAATAACAAACGACAAACTGCAAGATTATTGAAAATTATACACAGAAGACAGCAAGTATGGAAAAGAATTTATTCGCAAATTAAAAGATCCCGGGATCTGATTATGAATGTACATCAAATGTTGCTACCACCTATGAATCTTGCGGAATTCTGCTTTGTCTCGAATAGACGTCTTTGGATGAAACGTAGAAGTTATCACTTTTGGGATGACATCGTTTTGAATACATATGATGATGCACAGTGGCTTGAAAGTTTTAGAATGCGCAAAGATACATTTAATAAATTATGTGATATTCTTAAAAAAGAATTAGAACCGAAACCTATTTTTTTAAAGTCCAGAGAACCACTCTCGGTGCAAAAACAAGTGGCTATTGCTTTATACAAATTGGCAAGTTGTGCAGAGTATCGAGTAGTCGGAAATATTTTTGGTATCCACAAATCTACGGTGAAGAAATGTTTATATAAAGTTGTGAATGCCATCAATAACGTGATGATGGTAGATTACTTACATATGCCGAACGAATTCGAAGCTGTTGAAATAGCAAATAATTTTGAAAAGAGATGTCACATACCCCAAATTATTGGTTGCATTGACGGATCGCACATACCGATTCTGGCTCCTGCTGACGGCTATAGAGATTATGTGAATCGAAAGGGCTGGCCTTCATACAATCTCCAAGCAGTTGTTGATGACAAATGCAGGTATGCAAGCAATACATACTATTTTTATGTAATCATGTTTATAAACCATTAATGTTATTCATATTTTACATTTATAGATTTAGAGATATTTGCATCCGACATCCAGGGAATACTCACGACGCTGCTGTGTTCAAAGACTCTAATTTGTATAAAAATGTACATACACTAATTCCACAGGTATGAAAAACATTCAACTTATTGAAGTAGTCTATTTTTCATGGATATCGGGTGAAAGTTTGTTCCCATACATGTTCCGGATCGAAAATGCGAATAAATTTATTTAATGTTGAACAATTGTAAGGAATATGTTCCAATTACTTTATTAATAATTCTTGCAGTCAAGCAAAAATATTGATGGTATGGAAGTGCCATGTATGATTATT
>NW_011958928.1:0-1674 GCF_000949405.1 Vollenhovia emeryi | reverse complement strand
TATTCTTACGACTACGACCATTGTAGACAGAACCGAGAATCATTGTAGCGGAGGCTTAAAGCCTCCGCTACAATGATTCTCGGTTCTGTCTACAATGCGAGTCGCAGAGTCGTAGTCGTAAGAACAATTGACTGCGATTGGTCAATTTCGTCAGACACATAAAAATTGACCAATCATAGTCGACTATTCTTACCGACTACGACTTTGCGACTTCTATGTAGACGAGGCTTTAAGAAATTCAACAGTCACGGTCGAGTGTGTTTCTTAAATCTCGAAATCTCACCGTCGGCGACGAGTTTAAGTAATTCGAAATGATCGTATCCGATTTTTGCCGAGATCCGCAAATTCAACGGCGAGAGCGCGCGCTTTTCCCTCCCGCCCCTCGCTCGACTCCGTGCAGTTGGCAGCGAGCGCCGATAAGTTCACGGTGTTTCGCGGTCTTTCGGCAGTCACGTCGCGAACGCTCCGTTTGTCCCGCGTCGTTTTCCCGGCGAGTGATCGCGCGTCCGCGAGCCTCGACGGTGCAAGGTCGAAGCGGTCGGAGATCCGGGGAATCGGAGACTCGGGGAATCGTCGCGATGCGCGACGACAATCGTCCGCTCTCGGGCCGATCGCGAAGTCCGGGGCTGCGCGGCGCAACGACTTTCCGCGGACCGTCGTGAAGTTGCCACCGGCGTCGCTCTCGCGCGCGTCGCCAACGCTCCGTTCGCCCCGCGTCGTTTTCCCGGCGAGTGATCGCGCGTCCGCGAGCGTCGACTCGGTGCAAGGTCGACGCGGGCGGAGATTCGGGGAATCGTCGCGATGCGCGACGACAATCGTCCGCTCTCGGGCCGATCGCGAAGTCCGGGGCTGCGCGGCGCAACGACTTTCCGCGGGCCGCCGTGAAGTTGCCGCCGGCGTCGCTCCCGCGCGCGTCGCGCTCCGTAACGGAAAGCCCGCCGCGAGTGTCGGACGCGTCGTGTGCGTGTTAACAGAGAGAATCTAATCCCCGCGCGCCTCCCCGTCTTTACCCGCGAGTGCAATAAGCGTCGGGCGCCGATGAATCGGCGAACGCCGGGATCCGCGGTGGTGATTCACGTCCCTCGCTCGCCGACGCCGGCGAGCGAGCGGAGCACAACCTGGACCGATCGACGGGTCCGGCGATGGCGGTACGTCGTCCGGTAAGTTCGCTATACATTCGGCGTGCGGCAGATGGTTTTATGCGTGTTGACTGGCAAAATTTCTAGATAACCGCGGCTTCCATCAACGTTTAAATCATCTTTTATCTTCTCGAAGGCCCGGTTTCGCCAACGTTGTTCAACTTTGAGCTTAGCTCAATTCGCTCTTTCCGACCGTTACTTTAACAACCGACGAACGTGAATTAAGATTAAAGTTAAGCGACGTTTGGTGAAAGCCTCATTTTGCATATTCAGCGACTCGGTTGAGTCGCGACGGCTCCATTGAACATTTAATCGACGCAGTTAATGCAAAAGTTAGAAGTGGTACAATTACAACCATAGACATAATGTATCCAGACCGAGCGTTTGTTTGAGCAGCGGGGGTAGAGGTTCACGCAGAAAGGGACGAATTCTGTTCTGCGCCGTTTCGTTCTCTCTCGGTCGCATGCGAACAGAGTAGATGACAGAATAGAGACTCTGTAATCGGAGACTGGCCATAAAGGCCAATGTCCACGAT
>NW_011958927.1:0-1674 GCF_000949405.1 Vollenhovia emeryi | reverse complement strand
TATATATATATATATATCTATCATGAGAACATCGTATATGTATTGGGGGTTTACCACAGAACGTTTTGGAGAAGTCGGGACATTGGAGTACCGGTGCGGTGGCGAGTCTTTCCCTCACGGTCTGGAAGGCACGCTCCTCTGCGGCTCCCCATTCCCAGCGTACCTTGGCTTGAAGTTGTCGATTTAGTGGTGCCGTTATGGTGGCTATATCCGGAATGAATCTGCGGTACCATGACACCATGCCCAGGAATCGTCTGAGGGCGGGCACTGACCCTGGGGCGGGAATCTCCAGGATTGCTCGTACTTTTTCCGGGTCGGTCCGTAGTCCCTCTCGGTCGACCATGTGTCCCAAGTATTTCAGGCTTGCTCGGGCGAAGTGACATTTGTCGGTGTTAATGCGGAGGTTGGCATCTAGTAGTCGTTGTAGTACCTCCCTCAGGGTGCTTAGGTGTTCTGTGAATGTTCGTCCTAGCACGACTATGTCGTCTAGGTACGCGAAGGCCCTTGGCTCCATGTCTGGCCCGATGACGCGGTCTAGTAGTCGCTGGATGGTGGCCGGGGCTGCGTGGAGTCCGAACGGCATAACTTTAAACCGGAACTGGCCCCTCCCTGGTATGGCGAAGGCGGTGAGTGGTCGGCTATCCGGCTGGAGGGGTACCTGCCAGTATCCGTTTCGTAGGTCGATCGTGGACAGGTAGCGCGCGTCTCGGAGTTGGTCGAGGATGTGCTGTACTGGTGGTAGCGGGTACGCGTCCTTTTCGGTGACGTCATTGACCTTCCTGAAGTCTATGCAGAAGCGGTATCGTCCGTCCTTCTTTCGTGCCAATACTATGCCGGAGTTCCACGGGCTGCTAGTTGGTTCGATGCACCCCTCCGCTAGCATTTTATCCACTTCGGTATCGACGATACTCTGCATCGCCGGGTTATACGTCCGGTATCGTTGCAGTATCGGCTCTTGTCCGGGCCGTAGGCGAATCCGGTGTTCGGTCAGCGGCGTAGTCCCCTTGATGTTCTCGAACCTTGGTAGGAACTCGTCTAGTAACGATTGTAGTTGTTGCTGTTGTTCGGCGGAGCACTCGGCTGTTCCGGTTGGTTTCTCCGGTTGGAGGGAGGCTACTCCGGGTAGGGTCCACCGGAATCCGGCCCTCCGGAGTAGGTGCATTCCTGCGATTACGTCCACGGTGAGTCCGGGGAGGACATGGAACGTGTGGCTTCCTCGGTATAGTCCCAGCTGGATGTCGGCTCGGATTTCCTCTGTGATGGGGCTGATCTGCCCGTTGGCCAGGTGTACGGCCGTAGTGATGCGGCGGCGGTGTCCCTGCTGTCGGATGCGGTTGGCCACGGCCGGTGAGATGTACGACAGTACCGCCCCGCAGTCCAGCAGTACCGCGAAATTTTCTCCGTACATGCGGATCTGTCCCATTGGCCGGGGGTCGGTCTCGTCGTGCTCCGGGTTGATGTTGGGCAGGTGAGTGGCCTTCACTTGGACACAGTACAAGTGGACACTGTGCAAATGGACACGGTGCAAATAGACACGGAATATTGCATACAATTCATTTGGACACAGAAATTTTGGACACAGAAAAGTTTCACACCATAATGTTGAACACGGCGCAAATGGACACCACTCATTTGCACACGGTAAAAGTTGCACACCGAAAAGTTGGACACGGC
>NW_011958926.1:0-1674 GCF_000949405.1 Vollenhovia emeryi | reverse complement strand
CCCTTGGTCGAGCGCCCTAATCTTCCGATGAGTAAATAATAGAGGGCTATGCTTAAGTCACCAGTGACGCATCTTCCGATAAGAATCGAGTCATCAACCCGAGACAAGGGCAATTCGGATGACGTTTGTTGTTATGCCTAGCGAGCGAGACAAAGGAATCGACCGGCACCCTTGGTATTGTTTGATCACATGCAACCGTCGACAATGGCGAGCAAGACAAATAAAGATAACGACAATCCAGCCTGTGACGAAAAAAAAAATTTTTTTTTTAAGGAAACAAGTCCTATCGTGTTCCGACACGTCTCAACACGTTCCGGGTGCGGGTAAGAGAGAAAGTATGATTCGGCTGACTGTTACCGCCCCTTATTCACATACATACATGTATAATTAGGGCGAATATCACAATTCATGCACATATATTAAATTGTAGTGCATCACAGGTTCAGGCAACAGAAAAGAATGAGTTGACGGCCTGCATGAAATTGGCATTAATAATCATACGCTTAAGGACTGAGATTTGAACGTAGAAATTTTATCACTGTACAGTATTTACTGAGAATTATTCTACGTATGGAATGAGATATGTATTAATATGTGGAAAATACTTAAATTGTGATCTCGAAGACCTTCTGCGTTGGTTGGTTGAGCTGGGCGATGTGGTCCCCGGAGACGACGGCTCTGCGCGTTGAACGTCGTCGTATCCTCGTCGAACTTCCTCGTCGCAAACCAGTGGCCGCGAGTCCTGACCTCACAGGAGGCACCAAAAACTGTATCGTCGAAACCTCTCCAACATGGAGAGATCTCGTGGTTTCGTATGTTCCCGTTGGGTCAGGATGGAAATGAATAGAATGCGTGGTTTTGAGCCAGTGGAGAAATTCCTTTATTGGCTCGTGGGGAAAAGCCTTGCGGCATAAAAACCCCTATGATCTTTAATCGAGTATGTGTGTTGTACAACAAGTGAAATTCGTGTATGTATCGAGTGAACGGGGCCCCGCGATAATGCAGAGATTCTCGCGCCAAGTATGACCACGAGCTGAATCTCGTCCCGAGTCTAGGCTCGGTGACTCCGGCTGACGAGACACAATAGTGTCTCGCGCCAAATATGACCACGAGATGATTCTCGTACCGAGTCCAGGCTCGGTTGTGAAGGGTCACGAGACACAGAAGTGTCTCGCGCCAAATATGACCACGAGATGTTTCTCGTACCGAGTCCAGGCTCGGTTGTGAAGGGTCACGAGACACAGAAGTGTCTCGCGCCAAATATGAGTACGAGATGTTTCTCGTACCGAGTCCAGGCTCGGTTGTGAAGGGTCACGAGACACAGAAGTGTCTCGCGCCAAATATGAGTGTTGTTGGATCGATCGCTATTCTCAAGGGGGCTGAAGCGAGTCACTGTTAGAATATGGATGTTAATAGATCTCGAATCAATCGGGTACCCGAGCACTTCACTGGTCACCGGAAGATATCGTACTGAGTAAAGAGGCCTCATCACGCTCGTTGTCCCCTTTTATTAGAAAATCGGCGGCTCGGACTCCCCGCTCCCCACTACGGACCCACGACGGCAGCGCGGACCCATGTCCAAAAAGCGAAGCTCGCGTCCACTTATGCTTCCCAAAAACGCGCGAAATTAAAATGAGTATAATTCCAAAGCATCAAACTTCACTCCGTGAAACA
>NW_011958925.1:0-1673 GCF_000949405.1 Vollenhovia emeryi | reverse complement strand
GCACTGCCCAGTGAGAAATGATTCGTCGATCGACGTAGAAATGACGTCGAATCGACGTCAATTCGACGGTGTCGATGTCGATTCGACGTCATTTCGACGTCGATCGACGAATCATTTCTCACTGGGCAGTGCTTCGCAAGCTTTCCTCTTCAAGCATCTGCTCTTCCGATCCCACTTCTGATGTCGGAGGCCGATCTCCTTTCATTTCAAATATCCGGTTTTCGTAGTGAGCGTAAGAAATTGAGCGCAGAGGAAAGTTAACTCTTTAAGTCCTTTTAATTTAACACTTTTTATTTAACATAAACTGCACTGTTAACTTAATAAATTCGAAACGACGTCGAATCGACATCGACACCGTCGAATTGACGTCGATTCGACGTCATTTCGACGTCGATCGACGAATCATTTCTCACTGGGTGGTCAAAATACTGTAAGGATTTTTATAAGGAAATCAGGTGGGGCGGTTAAGAACCGAGAGATCCAGTATAATTCGTAGCACTTGATAAACTATGTATATATATTTAAACAAATAAAATGAACAGTTACAATGAGTTTCCAGATTCAACTTTACACTGACTCTAAGGCGACGGGTTCACAAGACTCGCGCGCGAGACTAAGTTCGATCGGATGACTCTCGAGATTCTCCTTGCTTCTGCTCGCTTCCGCTCGGGATCTCTTCTCGGAGGAGAGTGAATCCCTTTCCGCGCGCGTGAAGCACGTGCGCTCGCTCCGCGTCGCCGCGCATGCGTTCTCGTGTCGCCCGCTAAGAGGGGCCGCTCGGACCGCGCTGGTGGCGTGCCGCGCGCTCAGCTGTGCCGCCGCTGCGCGCAGGCGCCTTACCGCCCGATACCTTACAGTTCGGCCATCCTGGCCTGCAACTTCGTCTCGAAGTTGCTGCGTACACGCCAGTGGTTCTCCGCCTCGGATCAGCTATTCGCAAGGTAAGGTAAGTACACTTTGTTTTATTACATCCGCGCGTTGCGTATTCAGTCCGGTATCTGTTCGCGGTCTCGTTTGCCTAGTTATGCAGTCTTGTACATTTACTTTAACAATTTACGTATACAATTTACTTATATTTAGAGATGTTCCTGACTCGCAACAGCCGAATGAGTGCCTCTACCGGCACTCTCAGTCCCGTATCCATCCTTCCGAGGCTTCGTTCTCTTGCGACTCAGGTTACATTACGTTCCGTTCTTAATCTAGCGCGTATTTATTTTCCGTCGTTTTTCGGTACAGGGTCGCCGATCCTGATCCAGGGCTTAAGCCGATCGGACGATAGGATAGTGTTCAAGGGCTTTTGAGTGAGGCTGAATCCAGGTACGTCTTTTACTACGTAGCGGTTATGCCCTAACACCTTCGCTATTTGGTACGGGCCCTTGTAACCGGGTTTTATCTTCGCGCTTTCCCCGGGTTTATTCCGGTCGTTTTTTATTAACACGTACTCGCCGTCGCAGTATACCGACTGTTTTTTATGTCGGCTATCCCAATATTATTTATTATATTCCCTTACTAGGTTCGTTGCGGCTTGAGCTGAATCGCGTTTAATCTCAGTAGGGTATATAGGGGGATTCTAACCCATGGAGCTCCGAGGGGGGAGCGGGGCGGGGGGGTACCCCGCGGCGAGGGGACAGCGGGGAGGGGGGTACTCCGCGGCGAGGGGACCGCGGGGAGGA
>NW_011958924.1:0-1673 GCF_000949405.1 Vollenhovia emeryi | reverse complement strand
AGAATTTCCTGGAAAGGAAAATAGTCTCTTCTGCAATATTGCCCTGGCGAAAGATAAAATAATTAAGTTGGCTAAGATAAAGTTAGCGAAACTTTGTGACAAAAATTCGAAGGAAAGCTACAAGCAAGTTCTAAAAGGTGCAGAAGGTGAGTCACGTGATTTTTGATGTGTTTAAGAGACATTTTTATCCTCAGTTTAACCCAATCTACCACTATTTTTCATTTGGCGACATTTTTATCAGACACTCTGCATATGCATACATATAAATATATATATTTTAAATGTACATATGTATATGTATAATAGTATACTTTAATAAAAAAATCTAATTATAATTAATTTATTAAAACTTGTATTTTTTCCAGGGGATGACTCAAATATCAGGAACGACGCTCTTATCCTCCTGCTACCCTTGATTACCCCGCCGCCTGGAAACGTAGGCTGGAAAAGTACTGCCAAAAAGAAGACGAAACCATCCAATATAGAAATAAGGGATCACTTCGTGACACTACTACATAACGACGCGAACATCCAGGAAATAGTGAGCCTAAGAAAGGAAGCTCTCCAATCAGCAGGTGAAACTTTTCAGCCATGTGTGTTTGCTACGGGGGAATGGGGGGAAGTAATTAAATTTGCATGGGTTGTCGTGGATGACACATTTTACAAATTTACTTCGCTGATTGAGGCAATTGACGTAGCCTTTAAGATAATTTATACTCTACAAGCAGAGTTTCCCTTGAGAGCCAAGTCTGTTTGGGAGGTGTTGTCACTAGCTTTCTATTGGGGATAGTAAGAGGGTAACAGCAGGTATTTCTCAACTCCTGACTGATTTGGGT
Organism: Vollenhovia emeryi; assembly: GCF_000949405.1. Lineage (NCBI taxonomy): Eukaryota > Metazoa > Arthropoda > Insecta > Hymenoptera > Formicidae > Vollenhovia > Vollenhovia emeryi. The sequence goes on along the minus strand of NW_011958924.1, from coordinate 837 downwards.
ATTAATAATAGGGAGCCAACAGCTAGGACATCTTCTTCAATCTCTGCCTCAACTGCCACCATTCAAAGTCAACAACCCCTTTTTGACACACTATCCTGTCCATCGTCATCGAACAGCCAACCATTTGGCACGTACCTTCCTTTCGAAGCGCAAACTTTTAAAGCTTCCTCTTCGCTGAATTTCGTAGGATCTTTGCCAGAAACATTTCAGTTGGATGAAGAAGCCGTTATCGCTGAGTTATAATAATATAAAAACAGATAACTGCTTTTAAAAATGTTTATTTGCTTTTCGTGCAAAAAAAAATTTTCTCATTACTTAAAGCTTATTAATCACATTCGAAAGGTTTGTTCCTCTAATAGAGGTTATTATTGTGGTCAGCCAAAATGTTTCCGGCAATATGGTACCCTTCGCTGTCTCAGAAAACATTTACAGAGAACTCATAAAGAGAACACCAAGCTTAGTAATACCATTGGTGATAATTCCGATAATATTAGTTTTTCAGATACAAGAAGCGTCGATAATGAATTACGTTGTAACGAAGAAGCAGGTAAATTACATTTACCTTCCTCTTCGTCACAACAAAGTGTTGCTCCGATCTTTCATTTTCTTAAAACTCAAATTTCTCTCTTTTTGGCCTCTTTGTATGGAAATGTGTTAATACCCAGGAATGTGGTTTAACAAATTGTAAACGAATTGCATAATATATTGTCGATTGATTTTGAGGAAGCAATTTTCGTGAAGTTGAAAGAACTGTTGCCTCCAGACATTTACGATCAGATGGCAAGCTTTGTTAAACCATCGAACCTTCTTATCTCTGATACTTTGGAAAGTTTTGCA
>NW_011958923.1:0-1673 GCF_000949405.1 Vollenhovia emeryi | reverse complement strand
TCCGAGCACGTCAATAACAGACGAAAACATTGATGAAGTGAAGAAAATAGTATTGGCCAATCGCCGAATCGCCGTTAGAGAAGTTGCTGAGGACCTAAACATATCGATTGGCTCGTGCCATTCGATTTTTACCAATGATTTGGGAATGAGACGGGTCGCCGCGAAATTCGTACCAAAATTGCTCACTTTTGACGCGAATTTTTGGCCAAAAACAACACACTAATGATGCCGCAGCCACCGTATTCCCCAGACCTGGCCCCCTGTGACTTTTTCTTGTTCCCGAAACTGAAGAGGCCCATGAAAGGACGACGCTATGCCACGATTGAGGAGATAAAGACGGCATCGAAGGAGGAGCTGAACAAGATCACAAAAAAGAATTTTTTTAAGTGCTTCGAAGATTGGAAAAAACGTTGGCACAAGTGTATAATATCTGATGGGGATTACTTTGAAGGGGACAACATAGATATTCATGAATAAATAAATAATTTTTGAAAAAACACAAAATTCGCGATACTTTTTGAATAGACCTCGTATACAGGGTGAATCTCATTTCCTGCCCCAGCCTTTTACCATGAGATATGGATTACCGACTGCAACTTTAGTTCAATGAATGGCACAAGAGGGCAGCTGCTTAGATCTCAGGGATGTTGCAGGCAAGTTGAAAACTTGTTCCACTTACAAGACATCACGCGGAGAAGAATTTGCTAGCACAGTATATTTTATGTAAACTTAAGTATATTTTGTCTGTTATTTTATGATAAAGTTCTTTTCTTTTTTATGGACAACTATTGTTAAGAAGACTAATTTTATTGAAAAATAATTGTGCGAAATATTTAGTTAAAGAAATAAAATAAGTTCTTTTCTATTAAGGGGTTATGCTCAGTCAGAAAGAGTGACTGTAAAAATCGCCTCTTTTGCGGCCCTCGATTTCGGGATCGATTCATATGCGAATCAACTCCTTATGATAAGATATTAATAGAAAAAAAGTTTCAACTTGAGGTGACATTTAGTTTTAGAGATATCAGAGGTCAAAGTTATAAAAAAACTAACTTATTTCGGAATATGCGTTTTCTGAATTATGTTATACAGACCAATACTAACAAGTATCGTAAAATGGTTTGGTCACTAATTATGAATCAGGACTCATAATTAAAACATGTAAAATGCTGAATCCAATAGGGTACAAATTGTTATTTCTATCAGTTTTTCGAGCCTCTGGATGGGTGTATGTTTCGGTCGCTTGCAGATTACGGTTTTTGACTTTTGAAATCGCTCGTTTCAAGACGCTTGCACTTCTCACTCTTGCTTTTACGTCTCGCAACGTGCTCTGTACTTTCCACTTCCACGCGCTTTTCCATTTTTGTTCTTGTGCGCGTGTAAACAAACGCCCGGTAAATATATCGATGAAGGGAGCCAGCCCCGATGACCTTGACCTTGACATATGTTGTCAAGGTCGCCCTCCTGAGTGACCTTGAAGAGGTTTTAGCCGTCGCTCGTAGTTCGTTAAAAAGTTATATGCATACAAAGTTGATTAAATAAAGCATAATTTTACGAATCATATACATGTCTTGAGAAGTACGCATGCATGGAGACATCGGGGGAAAGAAAAATAATGAACAATTCGGAACAATATTTTTACTTTATTCATGCAGAATATTATTAATAGGATAAAT
>NW_011958922.1:0-1673 GCF_000949405.1 Vollenhovia emeryi | reverse complement strand
ATATTTTATAGTATTGGAAGGTTATATAAAATCAAATTTTGGGCCATTATACAATAACAGTTTGAAGAAAAAGATTGGTTGTGGTTCGATAACCGATGGACGTTTTAAATTGGAAGTACATATTTTGAATTTCGATGAAAATGACTATGATTTGTTGAAAGGCGACAAAATTCAAATAAGTGGCGTAATGCAAAATACAGGTGTAAAATGTTAACATATTTATTATTATTAAATTTTAATCGCACATTAATTTTAAGTTAAACTTTGTTGAAAGAGATAACCTACACTGATGGAGAAGTCCGTAGTATTTGAGAGTATACCCAGTAAGAAACGATTCGTCAATCGATGTCGAAACGATGTCGAATCAATATCGACACCTTCGAATTGATGTCAATTTGACAGTTTCGACATCGATTGACGAATCGTTTCCGAATACGAATTCGGATCGTTTCCGATTGACGAATACTTTCCGCGCACCCACAGAAAAGATTTCCAGATCCAATGCAATTATACTTGACTGTATCATAAAATAGGATCGATATAGAGCCAATCATATTTATTCTAGAGAAAGGAATATTTTATTCTTAAATGGAAAATTCTAAAATCTAGGATAAAATGATCTTGATGCTATCCCATTATTTTTCTCAGGACTAATTCCATGTAAAATCGTGGCAATCTTATAATATTCTTGATCTGGTAATACATCTCAAACTGAAGGAAATCTTATTCTATTCTTTTTGTGGCGGTTGCAACGCGCGATCCGACACAAATTGGCAATCCGGCACTACGCGACACGCGCGCGGGCGCCAGCTTCTGACAATGAGTATTCACCAACCGCCGCTAGGCCGCGTATGGTGACAGTCAAAAACTCGGAATCAGAATTGATCAGAATTCACTCTCGCGGGCCTCCTTTTATACCCTACGAGACTGAATTTTGCTTCCGAGTTTTTGGCCGCCACCATGCGCGGCCTAGCGGCGGTCGTCGTCAAATATCGTGGTGCCAACTTCGTGCGTTGGAGGGAAAATTTATTCTAAATGCAAGAATACACAAACTTACATTTATACAAATTATTCTTGTCTCGATATACTAAGTCAATCTTTTTTAATTCGATAGAGGAGAATAAGTATTATCGATTTTAGTTTGAGATTGTCTTATTTTTATACTAAATGAGGTTGTGACAAGTATAAATGCGTCAAGAATATTTTTTGTCTCGGTAACAGAAATCCTTTCTGAGGGTGCGGAGAAGACTGCCTACCCTTCTTTCCACCATTTCTGGTACGTCAACGAGATTCGAGATATTGATTCGATCGTATGCAGATATTTTGAATGTTAGAGCGACTCGTACGATCACGTTCTATAGTACATTAATGTTCAATGCTTCAAATAATCTACAATTGTACGGAATAACCAATAGAGCTGTCATCTGTGCAGATGAAAGCTCTTCCTCCTCGCTGCTTTCCTCTCCTTCTGCGCGAGATATTCCTTTCTTGACTGGCTGCTGTGCAGCTCCAGGATGTAATTGATTTTTCGCACGATTTCCTCGGCTGTCACTAAATCCGCCTCGAAATCGTGATTCTTAAAAAATTCTAATTGATGAAGCGAATGACTTTGGCCTGTAACACAATCGGTGATAGTAAAAATCGGAAGAAATAAAATCGTGGAGTAACGTGTA
>NW_011958921.1:0-1673 GCF_000949405.1 Vollenhovia emeryi | reverse complement strand
AGAAAATGAGGCCGTACCTAGAAGGGTACCGATTCCGAGTCATAACGGACCACTTCTCTCTCCGCTGGCTACGATCTTTGGAAAACCCGACCGGCAGATTGGCACGCTGGGCCGTGTCACTACAACAACACGACTTCGAAGTAGAGTACCGAAAGGGCTCTCTGAACTACGTGCCCGACGCCTTGTCCCGACAGCCTGTAGAGGAGGGGGAGGAGGCCGCCGACGCGACCAATGAGTTAGCAGCCAGCACACCAGGAGAGGCCTGCACTTGGTACGAGAAAAAGAAACAGGAGGTAACAGAATCACCGCAGAAACATCCAGACTACCGGATTCAAGGAGGGCAATTGTACAGACACTTCCACGAACGCCACTCGATCGACGAAGACACCGACCCGACCGCTTGGAAACTCTGTGTACCGAAACCACAGCGAGAACAGACACTACAAGAGTGCCATGACGCCGACACCGCCGGACACCTAGGGATAACAAAGACGATCGGACGACTAATGCAGAATTATTATTGGCCAGGCATGACAAGAGAAGCAGCCAACTACGTCAGACGATGCACCAACTGCCGACTACACAAGGTACAACAACGACAAACCGCGGGACTAATGCACCACCATCGAGTAGAGGAACCAGCCACCGTCATAGCGATCGACCTCGTCGGACCGCTACCTCGTTCTATGGAGGGACACGCGTGGATACTCGTAGCGCAAGACGTCTTCACGAAATGGGTCGTCGCCAAGCCACTACGACAAGCCACCGCAGTCGCAATCACCAAAAACGTCAAGGAGCACATCTTACTGCAACACGGCTGCCCAAGACGGATAATAACAGACAACGGTCGTCAATTCGAGAGCCGGGAATTTCGAGGGCTACTCGAGCGGGCCGGTATTCAACACCGACGAACACCTCCGTACTCGCCGCAGTGCAATCCAGTGGAACGAGCCAACCGAACGTTAAAGACCATGGTCGCCCAGTACATCGAACGAGATCACCGCCGGTGGGACCAAAAACTACCCGAACTAGTATTCGCAATTAACACAGCGGTACAGGAGAGTACCGGATTCACACCGGCCAGGCTGACGTACGGCCGCGAACTTACCGCCCCGGGGACACTGCGCGCGCAGCACGAGGCGCCACTGGCAGAAGACATCGGGGAACCCGAAACCGCGACGCGCGAACACCGAATAAATCAAATGCACGAGGAAGCCGCAACCGCCGCCGCGCGCCAACAGGACGCCACATCACGCCAGGAACAATACTACAATCTTCGACGCCGGGACTGGCGTCCCGCACCTGGAGACCGAGTTATGAGACGGGAACACCCGCTGTCAAAGGCCGGCGAACACTTCGCGGGAAAACTCGCGCCGAAATACTCCGGTCCGTATACCGTCGACCGAGCAATATCACCGGTCGTCTACCGCCTGCGAGACCAAAACAACCGCCTGGTAGGAACCGCGCATGTGAAGGATTTGAAGGGTGTCGCGGACTCCTAAAACAAAACATCAGAACGGGTATAAATACGGGGAAACCAAGGCAAGACCAGCAATCATTAGCGAGATGGGGAAGCTAAGGAAGCAAGTCGAGAGAGCCGCCCCGAGAGCCAGAGCGCCCGTCCGCACACCGCCTCCGGGGATGACGCTGCAGGCCCCACGGTACGTGCCGCC
>NW_011958920.1:0-1673 GCF_000949405.1 Vollenhovia emeryi | reverse complement strand
GGTCGTTGGGGTTTTAAGGTCTATTTAAGGCCCACCAGACGCCCTGCTCTGTTTGAGGGCTGGCTGTCGGACGTGGGACGAACGTTAACACGTCTGAGTCCGAAGCCGGTCCTCGTAGCCGGGGACTTCAACGCGTGGCATACGAGTTGGGGTTCCCGGCGTGATAACGAGAAGGGCAGGGTTCTGGCGAGTTGGGCGGCGGCGCACGGCCTGGTCCTCGTGAATGAGGGCCGGACCGCCACCTGCGTGCGGACGCAGGGGGAGTCCATCGTGGATCTCACGTGGGCTACCCCCTCGGCCATGCGCTTGATCACCAGGTGGAGGGTGGAGGAGGGCATCGATACTCTGTCGGACCACCGATATATATCGGTGGAGTTCGGTGCCCTCTCCTCCGTGCGTCGCCAAGAGACGCGACCGCGATGGGCCCTGCGGAAACTCCGCGAGGACGCCCTCGGTAGAGGCCGCCTGTTGGGTCCGGGGAAGTTTCCCCGAGACCCGGGAGACGGACCCCCTGCAAGAGGCCGAGTGGATTGGGGCAACGCTCACCGCGGCGTGTAACGCTGCGACTCGGCCTCAGCGGGCCGTCTACTGGTGGACGGCAGAAATCGCCGACTTGCGTCGACGAGCCGTCCACCAGCAGAGGAGACTCGCCCGCTGCAGGCGCAGAGGCGAACAGGCGGCCGAACAAGCCAGCGAGGACTACCTTGAGGCCAAGGCGGGCAATCAGGGTGGCAAAGGGCAGGGCGTGGACGGAGTTCCTCGACTCCCTACAGGAGGATCCGTGGGGGCGCCCATTCAAAATGGTTCTCAACAAGTTGAGACCATGGGCGCCCCCGCTGACGGAGCGGCTGGACGTGGGATTCGTCCGGAGGGTGGTGCAGGCCCTCTTCCCCGACATTACCAGGGAGGATGAGGGGCCACCCTTCGAGTCGGGGGAAGACTCCCCCGACTGGGACGACTCCCTGGACGTCCAGCCGGAGGAGCTCCGGAAGGCCGTCAGGAAGGGCCTTAAGGGCAATACAGCCCCAGGTCCTGACGGCCTTCACAAGCGTGTCCACGCCCTGGCCATGGGCACCCTCGCGGAGGAATACGCGCGCTTATTTAGCGCGTGCTTGCGAAGAGGTGTCTTCTCCCCGCGGTGGAGGAGTGCCACGTTTGTACTTCTCCCAAAGGAGGGGAAAGACGCCTCTCTCCCGTCGGAGTATAGGCCAATATGCCTTCTGGACGAGGTCGATAAACTGTTCGAGCGAGTACTCGTAAACCGCCTCGTCCAGCACCTGTCCCAAACGGGCCCCGACATTAGCGGGGCCCAATATGGGTTCAGAGAGGGCCTGTCAACCATCGACGCTATTAAGCGTGTCCAGGCCCTCTCGGATGAGGCGACGTCCCGGGGGGGGGGTGATGTTGGCTGTGTCGTTGGACATTTCCAACGCCTTCAACACCCTCCCCTGGGGACGAATCAGGGGGTCGCTCCGACGCCACGAGGTACCGCCGTATCTTGCCCGCGTCGTGAGCGACTACCTGAGGGACAGGTGGGTCGAATATATCGACCAAGGCGGCGTACGCCGACGGGAGAGACTGCACCGGGGAGTGCCCCAGGGTTCCGTGTTGGGACCATTCCTCTGGAACCTGGGGTGCGACCCGGTGCTGCGCGTTCCCCTCCCCCCCGGCTG
>NW_011958919.1:0-1673 GCF_000949405.1 Vollenhovia emeryi | reverse complement strand
TTGGGATGATGCATCGTTTATCCTTGTCACTCACTAAATGTTGTTAAAGAACGATAAATGATGCATCATGCATATCATACGTGAAACGGAACGCATCTCCAGTGTGTACGGTCCTATAGTTGTCATAAACTTTGAGCAGACGACACATTCCAATCGGTTATCATGTCATGTACAAGTTGTACATTATATATCGGGCCGTCTAGGGAATAAAGGTTAGCAGTCTAGTATTATATAAATGTCTGTGGGTTAACCCAACCGGTCTAGTAACATTCAGGATTGTAACCGAAGCTGATACCGGAGAAAATATGTGGGTTGGTAATACTACTTAATAAGTGCAAAAGTAGGTGGAAATGCAGGACTTGCTTGCACTTGATTGTAGGATTTGCACTTGTTTAGTAGCGTTACCAATCCACATATTTTTCTCTGACAATAGCTTCGGTTGCAATCTTGCATGTTACTAGATCGGTTAGGTTAACCGGAGCTTGGTGAAAGTTGCCCGTAGTATATTACTTCCATAAATCCTTTGATTGGCTGAAACAAGAAGTGAAGAACGCGGTAGCCAATCAACGTGCCGTTCTTCCGTAAGAATCAGACGTTTATTAGCTACTGCGTCGCTTCTTTTCGCGCGGCAATTGTTTCCGCATCCTGTGTGCAGAAGTCATTATTGCTCATGTAAACAACGACAGGATAACAATCGTTTCTATTAAAGTTTTAGAACTTGAAAAAGAAAAATTCTTTATTAATATTAAACAAAAACTGAATTATTTAATACCAGGTAATGTATTTTTGCTTATTTTTATGATGCTAATTGCAATTAGTGACAACAATAAAAGAAACATTCAATTCATTCTATCGTATGTGCATACGACGGTTCCTACACAGCACACGGATATCCTGAGGATATTCCCAGGATATATAACGATATCACATTGGACATATTGCGATCCCATGGACGTCCTACGGTTATTGAGATTAATTTTTGGACAAATTGCGATCCCTCGGACATCCAGTGGATATTGCAATATTTGTGCTGTGTGGGTTACGTGGGTACGTTACGTTTTGATTGTTGCAAATTTAATATAATAAAAGAGCCCGTATCAAATGAATCTAATATTTGCAGCAGTGGAGCGACTAAATAATCCCACATAGCACAGCGACATCACAGTGATATCAGTGTGATATCTGTTTAAGGATATCCCATATCCCAGAGATATCTTGAGATGTCCAAATTACATCAGTGTGATATCACGGGAATATCCAAATGTCCGCCTTTTGTCACATCTCAAGTTAATATCTAAGAGACATCTTTGTGATGTCCCAAAATAATGTTAATGTGACGTAACATGCAATGGGACGTAACAGAGACGTCCTTGCGATATCGTTTTATTCTAAAAAGATATCCCAAATAGCACAAGGACGTCCAGGACGGACTTGTGCTATTTGGGTAATAGCGGGGTAGTAAAACATCAGCAGGTTACGTATTAAAAAACCTTAATTTTTTAAAACTAATTTTTAAATTGTGTTAAATTATTAAATCATCAAAAGTATATTTAGGTCATTGAAGTTTTACCCATGATAGAGACAACCTGCTGTCGAGTCATATCGGCTCGCCTTTTATACTAATACGGGATGATTTTTCCTTACGAGAAAGGCTAATGCGCTGTCGCCACGTC
>NW_011958918.1:0-1673 GCF_000949405.1 Vollenhovia emeryi | reverse complement strand
ATCTCAAAAATAAAATCTCCATTAGGAATACAGTGATACCAGAAATTCACAAATTCACCATAAACAAACCATTAGACAACCAAGAGAAAAAATTGAACTTGCTATTAAGATCCACTACGAAGTTTTGTAAATCCAATCCAGACATAATATTCACTAGAGCAGACAAGGGCAATTCCACCGTGGCTATCGACAAAAACCAATACAATAAAAAAATGTTGGAATTACTTAATGATAAAGAAACCTACGAAATAGTTAAAAAGGACCCCTCGTTATCACTCGAGAGACAACAAAACAAAATTTTGAAAGGTTGGGCTGAAAATGAATATATTACCAGCGGCCAACAATATTATCTAAAATCAAGTGATGCCTCTCTCCCCAAAGCATATGGATTACCAAAAATTCATAAAGAAAACTATCCTCTAAGGATCATTATATCCTCAATAAACTCTCCCTTACACGAACTCTCATCCTATATGAACACTATCATATCAAAGAGTATCCCGTCAGCAATGGGTCATATCGATAATAGCTTCAACTTGTATAGATCACTCTCAGGCATGACCATAAACGATTCGGAGGTATTAATCTCACTCGATGTATGCTCTCTCTTTACGAATGTCCCTCTGGATCTGGCCATGAACAGTTTGACAAAAAGATGGAGTCTCATAGAAAAAAATACGAATATTCCAAAACAAGAGTTTCTTAACACCATTAAATTTTTACTAAACTCAACTTATTTTACATTTAACGATACAATCTTTAAACAAACCTTTGGCACTCCGATGGGATCACCAATCTCTCCAATAATCGCTGACTTAGTTATGCAAGATCTAGAGGAGACTGTTCTGCAGGATGTCCATATTTCGATATACTACAGATACGTCGACGATATACTATTAGCTGTGCAACAGGATTCCATAAATGACATCCTGAGAAAATTTAACTCATATCACAACAGACTCAAGTTTACTTTGGAAATTGAACAGGACCGCTCCATTAGCTTTTTAGACCTAAAAATTAACGTACATGACAATAAACTAATCATTGACTGGTTCCACAAAAAGACATGCTCTGGCAGATACTTATCCTTTTACTCGAATCACCCGATGTGCCATAAGATAGGCACGATTTATGGATTAGTTGACCGAGCTCTCATGCTATCTAACCCTCTATTTTATCGAAAAAACTTAGAATGGTGCATTGACGTATTGATTGACAATGGATATCCTGTAGAATTAATCTTTAAAGTCATTAACAATAGAATAAAAACCATCATCCATAAACAAAAAAACAAGGAACATACTACAGAAAAAGAGGGGAAAAAATACCTTGTTTTTCCTTACATTAAAACCATATCGAAGACCATCGGATCGTTTTTTAAAAAATCCACACTAGCATTAGGACACAGACTATTAAACAAATTATCTAGGTTTATAAAAACGCAAAAAGACATCACTCCAACTATGTGCAAAAGTAATGTCGTCTACAAGATTAATTGTAATAACTGCGATGCGTCGTATGTGGGACAGACCAAGAGGAAACTAAAAACGCGAATAAAGAAACATATAAATAACAAAAAACTAGATGAACAAAAGCATTCTGTTATAACTAAACATATGTTAGATTTTAATCATAACTTCGACTGGGACAACACCCAAATCTTAGATATCGAA
>NW_011958917.1:0-1673 GCF_000949405.1 Vollenhovia emeryi | reverse complement strand
TTCTTTATGATAAGTCTTCTTCAGTTCTTTGTTTTTGTCGCTTCTTCTCTTCACCATTTAATCTTTCTTTAGCTCTCCGCAGCCATTTCTGAATTGCTTCTTCTAAAACTTTTTTGGTATATTCGGAATTACTATTTTGACCGGAAACTGAAATAAAATAAATCAGCATCTTGTAAGCAATAATTTTTTTACTCGTGTGATTTTATAAAGATTAATTATTTAAATATAAACATAATTTATTAATAAATTAAGTAAATAACATTATCTATTTAAACGCTTACCAATTAGCAAGTCAGCGAGTTTTAAATGACCAAATTTCCTCTTTTGTTTTGCTCCTAGCCAACTATATTTTTCAGCCAGCTCGTTGGTCAGCAAACGAGTACAATTGCGCTTAATAAATTCATAAGGATGATTTCCCCCTACTCTGGATACTTCTTTAACCTACAATAAATATTTTTAATAAAACATTATATACAAACATTATATAAAGACATTATATAAAAATTTTTTAAAACATTATTTTGAAAATTACAAATATGACAATATGTTTAATATTATAATCTAATAATTTAAATGTTTATTAATATTACTATACATTTTTATATTATTAATTTTGGCAATATATATTGCTCTAATAAGCGAAAATTAGATTTAAAATTTAATAATAATAGAATTAAAAGGAGAAAAGAATTATTTTATTTTTGAAATTTGTATACCAATTTGATTTAATAAATTTTTATTTTTAATTTGAACTATTTGTTAATTTTTGTTTTACAATTAAAAATTTTAGGTTAACTATGATTGTTTTTAAAATATTCATAAAGATGTAATGTTTATTGTAGATAACTGGCAGTGAAAAAATTAAACAATTAGTTATTAATTTTATAAATCCCATAAAACTCACTTACAACAATAAATTAATAATTAATTAATTATTATTACCGATGCTTCGAAATTATTCGGCTGACATAAAAATTGTTCCAAGTGCTCTTCTAAATCTTCCACAGAATTAAAAGGAAGCTGCTGAAAAGAGAAAATAGACTCTTCTCTTTCAGTAACATTTTGCCGTTGACGAACTTGTTGCAACAATTCATTTTTCATATCTTTTAGATTATCTGCTATTTGCCATAACTGTGTCTTAAAGTATGATTGCTGACGGATAATTTCTTTAAAATGCTGAAGCACTGTAAATTATAACAAAAATAATAAAGATTTTTTCCTTATTAAATTCCAAATTTTTTAAAGATTGAGATTATGTATACATGTATATATAGAATATATGTACATTGAATAGATTTTTGTTCGTGCTATTAACGTATGTTATGACATTTTATTTATAAAGTGCAGAGACAAAGAAAACGATCACAAAAATATTATGAATATTACGTTGTATAACAAAATAATAAAAATAAATATGATTAAATAGATAGATAGATAGATGTTTTATTACCCCTGCGGGGTACATACGGACCTCCGCTCCGTTTACATAATCCTTAACCCTAACTTAACCTATTAACTTAACCTATACTTAACCTATCCTTCATTCATACCCGAGAGAGAGAGAGACACATTCATAACATCCTCACTCATACTCTCAATTCTTTCATACCTTTGGACCTCCGTTTCCGCCGCATCCTCCTTTCTCTCCACTCCCTCTTCCACTTCCCTCCCAC
>NW_011958916.1:0-1673 GCF_000949405.1 Vollenhovia emeryi | reverse complement strand
CCCGATTGGCCACGTTGCAATTGACCACGGTCCCGATTGACCACGTTGCAATTGACCACGGTCCCGATTGACCACGTTGCAATTGACCACGCTCCCGATTAACCACGTTGCAATTGACCACGGTCCCGATTGGCAACGTTGCAATTGACCACTGTCCCGTTTGACCACGAGCTAAAAGCTCACACACACACGCACACACGCACAAATGCACACATGCACATACGCACACACACACACACACGCACGCTTCCGGTAGGAAGCGTGGACCATGGTGAATCGCAACGTGGCCAATCGGGACCGTCGTCAATCGGGACCGTGGTCAATTGCAACGTGGTCAATACTTGAATAAGTTATATGTTACCTAACCTATAACACAGGGACTTAGTGAGACAGTAACGTGTAACGAGATATAAATAAAAAAAAGCCTTTATGTCTCGTGCACCACGCGACCGCGCATCATGGAACGCAAGAAGGCTCCGTACAAAATCGTCGATTATTCCCTGGCGTTTAATATCACACAATCGGTTTTTCGAGGTTCTCTCTCGAAATAATAATTGTGCACAATTATATTCTGATAAATAAACAGTACAAGATATTTAACACTACAAAAGGTGTGATATCACATAAAAACTTACCTTTTTTAAAAAAAGGTAAAAAAGCACCAAGTATAAGCTCCAATTCAACCGAATATATTTTGTTACTCTATCTTTTTTGCAAAAGTATATTCTCTACAAAAATATCTTCTCTACAAAACTATCTTCTGTACAAAAGTAATGATATCAACAAATTGCGCCAAATATAACAACGGATATTTATACAAACTAGTTGTTTTAGTATTAGTTTTTGATTAAAAAATGTTATATTTCTTAAAAAATCAAACTAAAGATTTTATTGGAAAAAATAATGGAGTTATTAATAAAACACCGATGAAAAGAATAGCAACTGTTTAGAAATTTAGAAACTCTGTATCTATTCAGGCGAATTAAGGTCTGTGTCCATGGCGCTAGTACTTGGTCCAAGTTCTAGTTTTGAGAAATGCGTAGCCAATCAACTTGCAGCTGTTAGCAATGCAAGGTTATTATCTTCAAAGAGGGATAAAGGCCGATTGTAACTTACGACTTGTTTATTCAAAAGGTGACGAGTAGAGTACACACAATGTTCCTTCTTGTAATATTGAAGGGAACATGAAACATAGTCAATAGAAAAACGTTAAGGAGGAAAACTTGCAAAAATAAAAGTTACTAGATTATAGATGGTGCTACACTGCACCGCTACGTTTAAACTATGCCAAACTAAAAAGAAACAAAAACAGAATAAATGAATTGTATTGATTACTGAACTCCAATACTCCTCCTTAATCAATACAAATTAAACCACAGCGATCTCTGAATACAATAAACTTATTTTTGGCTAATCCTTTAGTTAATAAATCTGCCAACATGGTTTCGGTTGGACAATATTCGCAAATAACGTTGTTCGGGATTCGCGGTAACGAACAGCAATCCCGAGCAAATCGACGAGCTCGATCGCCGGTGACTTTCGGCGGTCACCAAAATAAACGCGGTCCGCGTGATACCTCGTAGCACGGATCCCGGTGTCGACGGACTCGTGATCGGCGAAAACACCGAATTGTAATCAGTCCTCGACATTGGGATCCGGACTAGAAAAACAAG
>NW_011958915.1:0-1673 GCF_000949405.1 Vollenhovia emeryi | reverse complement strand
TTGATAATACATACGTAAGTATAGATTATCAATTTATTATCATTTGCATTTTTAATATATACTATAATACAAAAATTCATACAGCATGTACTTGTACTTTTTAGGTTATATTGAAACATTTGCTGTTACATTATTGTATGTGCTCTGGAACTGTTCAGTTATTTCGAGACACTTCTGTCAGAGGACGAGGAATGTCGGCAATGCTTTCGACAATTTCGCAGCTTGTGCACGATGCTTATTTTAGTGCCGATGGAGGGTATTATCGGCGACAGTGCCAAAAGTATACAAAGTATTGTCGACCGCGACACGAACGTTGCGCGGAAGTACGGATACGCGGGAGGTCTTCGATGGAATGCGATCAGTGCCGCGGAGATATTCGAGCCTGTGCTCGCTTACTGGGAAAAGCGCGTGGACACCGACAAGAGCATGCTCGAGCATTTGCTTAACACTGGCGTCTTGCTGGAACTAATGAATTTGTTCGTACACATGAACAGAGATGAATTTTACTCCACGCACGTGTCGGTCAAGTGCAAGTCGTGCCTGGGCAAACTCTGTACAGTTAAGAGGGACTTGTACAACGCCGTAGTGATGAAATGCAGATTCGTCAGTCTAGTATGTAAGTTTCCCGTTATAACTCTGCCGGCGAAAGCGTGCACTGTTACTAGGAAAATTATGAAGCGGAATGTCGAGTGGGTCATTCGTGAAATGAAGGAATCCGAATGTAAGCGCCGGAGACAATCGTGGAACACGTGTCGCAATTTAACTTATAACGTAGGCGTACTGTCTGAACATGTGTTCGAGGAAAGCGTGTGTTTACTGTTTGTTCACCTTCTTGTGCAGTTGCATCTCTCGACTCGACGGAGTCGAACCGAGCCCTACAGATTCTGAGAGCTTCAGGTATCTTGAGAATCTCTTTCGTGCTGGACAGATTGAGCGTTGTATATTACAGCAATAATTTGTATAGGAAAGCTGCGACTGTGTGCACATTGAATGCCTTGTTAACGTATAACCAGTTAAACACAAAAGCTTTTCGTAGATGGGTGCACATTAAGAAAATTACGCCCAAAGAAGTCGCAAGCTTAGCTACGCTGGACTGCTTGACCAGTAATGAAGATGAGATAAAGAGCGAACTTGGACTTTCAATCGATATCTCTAAGTACGACGTTACCGCGTTGTGTCTGCGTAAAGTCAAAAGTTTACTGGAGAAACAGGTCGCATTTGCAAACGGCGTGGCAGCGGTTCTGGAAAAATTGAGGAAGCTACAGCCGAGTGATCAATATGCACACACTTTTTTAAAAAACCGTCAGCCGGGATTGGCTGACCCCCCTCCCTCTGACCACGCCATCTACCGGACTACCCCCCTCCCTTCCTCCCCAGCGAGTATAAAAGGACCAGCGCAACGCGAGGGAGCTCAGTCTCACAGAGACTCCCAGCCTGAAAGGACCAGCGCAACGCGAGGGAGCTCAGTCTCACAGAGACTCCCAGCCCTGATGAAGCAGACTGCAACGCCTGCGAAACGTCGGCACCACACTGCAAACAGACGCGGCAACCATCCGGAAGCCATGACTAAATAAAAAAGGGGGTTAATGGGGTAATAAATTATGTGTTTTTTTAAGAGAGTGGGAGGGAGAGAACCCAGGCGAGATTTTGTATTTTATTCTATAAGCGTAGGA
>NW_011958914.1:0-1673 GCF_000949405.1 Vollenhovia emeryi | reverse complement strand
AATTGATCGAAAAGCCGATTACACTTTTTATCGGATGTACAATTTAATCGGATATTTTCTCGGGATATGGGCGTTGTTATAGTTTGTGAATAAAAATTAAAAAATTCAATTTTATCGTCCAAATGCACCCTGTAACAAAATATAGACTCCGGGAACTCGTACGCTGAAATTGAATAAAAAATGTACATTTTACCGACTTTCCGCTGTATCACGTCGCGTCGGGCCATCTTGTCGAGATCGTCGGCCAAGATCTTTGGAAGGGTGTCTCCACTTCCTTCCGGGCGCGCGCGGCGGCGGTCTCATCTCTAAATGCAAATAGAAGCTATTACCGGGCGATGTACTCGTTCTTTAATTTATTCCATAATCGAGACGGTCTTCCCCGGTGAAATATTCGCGTTTCTACGCGCCCGGCGCAATATCCCTTTTTCGGTGACGGGGTCATCGAGGTATACACCCCGCGAAATAGGAAGAGAAGCGCCACGGAGAAGAGCGGGACGCGATAGACGGAGGAGGGGGATGAGGGAGAAAAGCTTTTAGAGGGGGGGGGGGGGGAGGAGGCGACAGTTCGGCGAAGGGCTTCAAAGGATTCCACGGATATTGAATAATTCCAGATACGCATCGTCTTATAAAATATTCCCGGTTAAAGCGTAATTTACGTTCGGTCGGCCGAGAGCTCGGCCTGCGTTTTGTCGCAAAGTATTACGGCAAGATCTGAATATAATCGTCGTGAGCATTTCGCCCGCGATTGATCCCTCCCTCGTCGCGTCGCTAGAGTCTAATCCGCCCCGTCGATACCCAACGAGTGATTTTTATTACCTAAAGCGAGGCACGCGCGCGCGTCTCTCTCCTCGAGGATTTGCAGATCGATTCGAACCACGGTCTTACATACAGGTCTGGAAAGAGCATCGAAAGTTCAGCGGCAGGAGTGACTCCATTAAAAGGATTCTAAAGTCATCTGTTTTATCGACACATTCGAATACAGTTTTCGCGCTGGGAAATCTTTTTATTAGCTTTTACGCACAAAATAATGCCAGGATTAGTTGCGGACCGCATAGCAGAACATTTTCATATTTAAAACACTCGGGTCAGAAGTTTAATGACAAAGACCTTGGTATTTGAAATTTTCAATTTTTTAATCGTGAGCAATTTGAAATTGGTTTTAATAAAATTACAAAATTCTTCCACACGATTATAGTGCGCATAAAAACAAAAGATGCATCGCTCTATCTTCATTTGTTATCTAATAAACAACGAAAACAGAATGACGCTACTGCGGCAGTCACTGCGTAAACGAATGCACATTAAAACTGGTGATTTCCTTCGAAGACTTCGACATTCGAAGCTTCGAAGATTTCGAAAGTTTGAAGTCAGTTTCGAAGCTTCGAATCTTCGAAGTTACCAAAAGTAACAGCCCTAATTCACGTGGTATGTCGAAAGTCTACCCCCACCACTGGTATTTCCAGACTTGTACGTAAGACCATGATTCGAACCATAGTATAACTATATGGTATAACCATAGTATAACTAATAGTAGATCCACTTCGGCGTTTGTTTCGTTTTGCGTCAATTCCTTCTGTGTATCCGACATTTGATTGGTGCAGCCAATGAGAGAAAAGTTGTATGTATGTGGGGTAGCATAGTTTGATGAGTATAATACCCATACAGCACAAAAA
>NW_011958913.1:0-1672 GCF_000949405.1 Vollenhovia emeryi | reverse complement strand
ATATTATATTGTTCTTCAGTTTTTTTCTTTGGAGTAGTCAAAACGCTCGCGTTTCTACTACCCTTGTTCCTAGCACGGCGCCAACAACCCTCGGGTCTTCCACTCTATTCTAGAGTTACATCAGACTTGACTATAGACGCGCCACTATCATCGAATCAATAAATACCTGCCCGGTCAGGTTGGGGACACTTGGCGGCTATCGAGCTCTCTCTCGAGAGAGCACCTAACAATACGGTAACCACTTAACCCTTTAACCGCCGGTGCATTGGAAAAGTGTCCGCCGATACGCGACTCTTACATACCGTGGAATAAACGGTGTCACTTGACAACCGACAAAACAACATGTCACTATCAAATTTCGAAAGTGTGCGATTAACACGGCCGATCATCGCGTTCTCTAAAAGTCCGCTCCGTTACAGGCGCGACTCGTGTCAAATTGTCTCGTAGACAAATAATTCCAAGCAATCGCGGTGCATTACCGCGTCGGGATGTGACAGCGAGTGGTCGCGCGTACAAATTGAAACTGCCAAGCTTTTATGACACCCGGCAAGATGCATGAGGCCAACACTCGCGTAACCGACACACAGACGGGTTTCTTAATTACGCAAATCAGTTTTACATAACGAATCTGGTTTTTATCGTCCCGCGTGAAGTCACGTGTAACACTACGTTTGCACGAATCGCTCCTATCTTTTCTGTTTCTTTGCACGTTAAGGGGATCCTAAAGCCGCCGGCGGACTCGATCAGTGTCGATAAGATAGGAGACGGAATTAAAAACGTCACTTATCGACATTTTTAATTCCAAGTTCTACTCGGTCCGAGAAATTTATAACTGATCAATTTGCAAATTTTACGAAAAAGCAGCAATTTTATTGGCTACACATTGCTCAGACCGAGATTTGGGATCGAATTCTAGCTTCGTCAACACCATGCTTTACTGACAATCTGACCCATACAGCACAAATGGTTGCAGTTACATTGCAGAAACGTTGCAATCTTGCAGATTGCAGCGCAATCTTGCAGAGACATTGCAGGAATATAAAATTGCAAACTTTCGATTGCAATATTGCAGCAATGTTTCCAAAATAATGAAAATACTATATTCTCTATTTAAAAAATTTTTCTAATTACGAGAATTTTATAATGTTATTTTCGTTGATACCAATAATGCGCGAATTATTAAGTACTTGATCAGTGCGGTGTTGCTCGCAATCTCCATCTATTGCGAAGCAACATAATCTCCTTAGGTTGCCTCGCAATAGCTTGCTGTGTATTGAAAAGGCTCGGATGCATACCCAAGTAACACAGTCTCGCTATATTTGCTGCGGCAGCAGAAATGTTACTAGTATAACATCTTGCCAGCCTTAATTATAGCTATTTGGCAACAAAAGTTATTTTGCTGGATTTTTAACTGCAAAAGCGTTGTAACAGCTAATAAAAAGGTAAAAATATAGCCATAGCTATTCTAGCTGTATTAAGGGGATGCTGAAGTGATTCTGCACTTTCGCACCTTTTGCACTTAAAACTGTCTGTTTCGTGGAAAGATTTGTGTAATACACAAATTAAATGGCACGTGTACAGATGATCGAAAGCAGCTTGCTATTCCGGCTAAATTAAAGAACAATATGACATCACTGAAACTAAGTTTGTAAGTCTAATAAAAAATAATAGT
>NW_011958912.1:0-1672 GCF_000949405.1 Vollenhovia emeryi | reverse complement strand
TCGACGACGCTTGCTTGCTGATTAAACAAATTTCCTCTCGTTTGTTATAGCACGTATTTCCGTGTACTACCCAACCTAACCACGTGAGCGTGATCGCTGTATCGGTATCGGTCATGACTCGCATTTCTCGACTCGATAACAATCGCCAGTTGTCTTGACCGATGAGTAGTAGCGGCTATGCGTTAGTATAAGGTTGTATGAAAATGCTTTGCACTTTCGCGATGCGGCGTACTAACTCCGCTGGAAGCGATTGCGAAGGAAAT
The DNA here is from genome assembly GCF_000949405.1 of Vollenhovia emeryi. Taxonomy (NCBI): domain Eukaryota; kingdom Metazoa; phylum Arthropoda; class Insecta; order Hymenoptera; family Formicidae; genus Vollenhovia; species Vollenhovia emeryi. The sequence continues at coordinate 1,409 of NW_011958912.1, read as the reverse complement.
ATTAAATTCGCGACTGTGACCGCGTGTTTTTTATCAAAAATTCGCCTTCATCTCCTCGAATATAAAGTTTTACTTTTTCATAACAAGCGTTTACGACGTCGCTTTCTCGTATTCCTTGAATTTTTATGTCGGATTTCGCCCCGTTTAGCCCTAATCTTTTGCTTAACCTAGCGTCGATTATTGTTATGGTCGGTCCGCCGTCCAGCAACGCGAATGTTCTTTCCGCCCCATTCGGTCCCCTTGCCTCCACCGGAATTATTTTTAATAACGTCGTCGCCCCACCCAGTCATGACAAATCGCGTGACGCCGACGGCGTCTCGCCGGCATTCTTTTTAGCGGAACTAGCGCTCGCTCCGTGTTCGCCGTGCCCTGACCGCTCTCGATCCCTGCCCGCGCGTGCCGGATTGTGAAGCAATACGTGATGCGGCTTCTCACAGAGCGAACAGTTTTGAGCCTCGCACCTGGATTGTAAGTGACCCCGCTCTAGACATTTAAAACACAGCCCGGCTTTCTTCGCGAAGAACCAGCGACGCTCAACCATTTCACGCATGAAACGAGAACACTTCGCTGTTTTATGATTGTCACGCTGGCAAACCACACACGCGGTGACACCGACGGAACTACCAGCGTCGTACCTCGACGCTCCGACCGTACAAACGCGGTGAGACCTCTGGGTGGCGGACGATTTTTTCTCGAAACTTCGATTTTGTTCTCCTCCCGATCCGAAGCAAAATATACCTCCCGCCACAGCTAACTCTCCCTCGCGATATAGGAATTCCGACAATTTTTCTAATTCTGTTTTGCCGATCGTTGCCGTGGCTGCGTATAATTTCCCGTCGGCGTCAAGCGATTTGTCATGACTGGGTGGGGCGACGACGTTATTAAAAATAATTCCGGTTGAGGCAAGGGGACCGAATGGGGCGGAAAGAACATTCGCGTTGCTGGACGGCGGATCGACCATAACAATAATCGACGCTAGGTTAAGCAAAAGATTATGGCTAAACGGGGCGAAATCCGACATAAAAATTCAAGGAATACGAGAAAGCGACGTCGTAGACGCTTGTTATGAAAAAGTAAAACTTTATATTCGAGGAGATGAAGGCGAATTTTTGATAAAAAACACGCGGTCACAGTCGCGAATTTAATATTTCCTTCGCAATCGCTTCCAGCGGAGTTAGTACGCCGCATCGCGAAAGTGCAAAGCATTTTCATACAACCTTATACTAACGCACAGCCGCTACTACTCATCGGTCAAGACAACTGGCGATTGTTATCGAGTCGAGAAATGCGAGTCATGACCGATACCGATACAGCGATCACGCTCACGTGGTTAGGTTGGGTAGTACACGGAAATACGTGCTATAACAAACGAGAGGAAATTTGTTTAATCAGCAAGCAAGCGTCGTCGG
>NW_011958911.1:0-1682 GCF_000949405.1 Vollenhovia emeryi | reverse complement strand
TTACCGAATTTTTATAGTACTTGTCGTGTAGGATTCTAACTGCATCGTTCGGTGTATCGCATTTTTTTTCGCCACTCATCCACATATCTTGTACATGCACAACGAGTTCTTCGAAGCTTTCATGTACAGTTTCTAGATCCGCATACAGTTCAAAATATATGGAGTCTACACAGTGTTCCAATTCAAATAAAAATGATATGGTTGATGGTTTCATGTACATAGAAGTATTATTTGATGTTACTTTTACAATATTTCCGTGGCGCATTCTAACTAGTTCTATAGCTAAATGATTAAGCTGTATCGCTGATGATGATGACACATCTGTTGCCTTTAGCAGCTGGTCTATTTTTGATTGATTTTGTCTGTATTCTTTCCAAATTGACTGATCTAACTCAATCTGATGTCCTTGATTATCGCCGAGAATTATTTCTACGTAGGATGCACGAGGTACTACTCTGATCCCAATGTCTATGTATTTGAACGATGTAGATGTCAGCGGTAACCTCCTGCACATGATACGCGGTGGGGTATGCGGTTCATCGTTAGAACTGAAAGAATATATAAAGTAAAATAAATACAATTATATGTGTAAAAAATGTGCGCAAATATGCAATAGCTTTATGGTACTCACACGTCACCACACTGTTTCTTGCATGATACAGTTTCATCTTGAGGAACGGATGGCGTATAACTGCTTCGATGAACATACCGTGTGTAAGGCCGATTGTTAAAACTGTTTGAAAAGTACAATTAAATGTGGAAAATGGTAAAGAAAAATATATGATAACTTTGTAGTACTTACACGCTACGCTGTTTCTTGGTGGATGACATTCCCTTGTAATAATTCATTCTTGCTAAGGAAATCTTACGTTCTATCAGGACACGAAGAAACTGGATGATAAATACGAACTTCTTGTCTAACGATGCGTTCGTGGGTCCCAACGTATTCTTAATTCTCGATCTCGTATAAAATCTCCTACTGCGCTACAGCGAGCTTCCGGACCGTTTATATACCATAAAAAGTCTCTGTCAGCAGCCAGGTTTCGGCGCTTGACCCCATGACTCATAGCATGGAAAATAAGAATACGCGTCCAGGTGTTCGCGCTAATCAAAGGCATCTCCGGTGATATCTATTACATGACTGGATATCACCGAATCTCGATGTCGCGGGCTTGGTGGTAGCCAGGTTTCGGCGCTTGACCCTGTGACTCATACCCGTCCAGGTGTCAAAAATGACAGGTCAGCATCTAGATCGCGGTCTCCTTATTACAGTTACTGTCAACAGCGGCCAGGTTAAGGCTGTTGTCCGATTTCGCCTAAGGGTGGTTCCTGGTAGAGGGCCTCGTGAAACGTCGACATAGGTTGGGTTAGCATTTCCCCCCATCAAAACGAGCGTAACTCTTGGCTTAGCCAAAGAGCCGAGACGGGCGCGCCAGACAAAGGTGCGCGGCGCCGAACGGGTCCGGATGGAGAATGCGTAGCAGTCCCCGACCCGTTCATCACGGCGCAGAGAAGTCCACCCCCGGTGGTTTTAGTGCGGTAGGCGTCTCCATGGCACTACTGGTCCCATGGGTGTCAACTGCCCAGGGACCAGGGAGACGAGTCCCACACACCCCCCCGTCTCTGTCCCAGCAGGGCGGGGGGACGGTCCATGAGGATTTCCACCGGGTCAAAAAAAAAAA
>NW_011958910.1:0-1672 GCF_000949405.1 Vollenhovia emeryi | reverse complement strand
CGTCGTCAGGTAGCCCGTCCGAGCCAATGTTCTCGGACCCCGTCAAGCGAGTAGAGAGCTCGCGCTTCGCCGTTGTGTAGGCGACAAGAGCGGCTCACCGGGAAGGCGCACCAAAATGGAAGGCCGATCCTCCCCTTAATGGCGGCCCACCGGAGAGGCGCGATAAGAATGGAAGGCCGCTCCTTCCGTTACCTGCGCTAATGCCGTTGTATGGAAACGGTAGGTCAATCCCGCAATGGTCCGGGAACTCTCTCTTTGCGTCTATGGCTCTCGAAGGAACAGCGCCCGTGGACTAGATCGAAGTGACCGCGTCCGTTGACTCGCCTGAAGTGACCGGGCCCGGTGACTCGCTTTCCAGATAAGCTTAGAAAAAAGAGCCCGGATCTCCTTAGCAACAGTCACCGAGGCGATCCGAAGCGATAGAAAGAAGCCGGAGAGAGAAGGGCGCTCGCACCAGATAACGACGACCGGCCCGCTGAGAGAGGGGGGAAGGGAGTCGAGTCTCCTAGACGCCTGCTGCATCTACCCGATCGGATGACGCACGGGTCAGGCGCTCAATGTCGACTCACTCGGCGTCGTCGATAACCGAACAAGGTCAATGACGGCTGAACCGTGGCGTCGACCGCGAGACGACGACGACGCATCGCAAAGAGGCGCACGAACGAAGGCCCGAGGTCGGTGTCGTCGCGAACATCGTCATGCTTCCTCGAGCGGACCCCGGCGATCGCGACAAGGGCGATTCTCACCGCGCGACGCTCTCCAACGTCCCGACGTAACGTGGACTCGGTAGCGCGTGAGTGTCGGTAGCGATTTAAATCGAGCGCGCAGATTGGAATACACAGGCGCGAGCGCGTTAACTAATTGCGAGCGACTAGATCTCGATGACGAGCCGAAGGCGCGTAAGCCCGAAGACGAAATGACTAAAGTTAGCCGTGCCAACTATCGAAAATAGTTGGAAATATGGAGGTGGAGGTCAATTACGATAGCGAGAGTCGCGGCGCCGGCCCGCTACACGCTTGCCGAAGTCACCGATCTTGGCCAGGGTTGGGCTAGGTGATAATATTCGACGTACATACATTCAAGGAAAATGTGTATGTGTTCTACCTGTGCCTAAATTCATACGGAAAGTCATCAGTCTAGTGTGCACTAGGAATCACTGACGACTTCCCACGTAACAATTCGACATCTTTTAAACGTCTAAAGGACGTCCCGTTCGTCATGGACGGACATCCGTATGATGTGAGGAAGACGTCCAGTAGACATCTTTTGTACGTACAATGTACCTCCCAAAGACGTCTAGTAAACATCGTTCGTACATACAGTCTATCGCCCAAAGACGTCCAGTAGACATCGTCAGTACGTACATTGTACCGTCCAAAGATGTTGACGCGTCATTCTAACGACATTTATAGGACGTCTTTGGGTCCAATGGCTGCGTTTAGCAGAAAAAGCTGTCTTGCAATTGTTGTAACAATCCTCAATCTGATGCTCTAAGATTCAGCAATTAAGAACATACACCAATCAGATTCATAAATTTTATAATTGTAAAACAGCTTTTTCTGCTAAACACAGCAAATGTATCCAATAAATGTTACACTCTTCCAGGATATACAATCGATTTAATGTAGACGTCAATTTTATACATATTTGTGTATATGTTTGTATAAAAAAG
>NW_011958909.1:0-1672 GCF_000949405.1 Vollenhovia emeryi | reverse complement strand
CGTGACACTACCGTGTCTCGTGATAAAAGGCGAGCCGATATGATGCGAGAGCGAGTTGTCTGGATCACGGATAAACCTCGATAACCTGAATATACTTACAGTTACGGTCAGGGCCCTGTCAGGGCTGCCTGATGAGTACCTGACCAGGCATTAAGGCATCTTTATTAGGACACTATCAGAACCCTACTAAAATTTCTGCTCGTGACGCTCTCGGCAATGCTTGCTGCGAACGTTTATCGCCATTTAGCATTTCTTAGGACGGTTTAATTAACTATTTTTTATATACTATAGCTGTTTTACCCCTGTACCAACCAGCCCCGATCTACCCTATGTGTCACGTTGAAAATCGTTAGTACTCACTAGTCTCACGTCTACATTATAATAATACCTTACTGGTGCAATGTTAGCGCCATACCAGCACCACATGAAATCAATTTCGAAGTGTGGCGCAAGTGGGGCAAAACGTGACGATTTCGTAGATGGCGCTTACCAGCGGTGTCAGTCAGCGCCTGAAGTGGCATGTGGCACACTGGTCAGGGCCATGCAAGCGCCCGATCAAAATTTCTACCAGGGTATATTACAAAGTTTTTTATTACATGAAATGTTATAAGATTAATAGCATTTTCGATGTGGCAATCCAGTTCCAAACTGGATTACGCCGAGCTAATCAAAATTCCTCATTTTCATTAGAGAATTAAACTCTGGCAGCTCTGACTCGGCCGAACAGGGTTGGAACTAGGTTGCCAAATCAAACACGCTATAAGACTAGAGATATTAACAAAAATTTGACAAATTAATTAAAATTATTTATTTTCATTATGTAATAATGGGACAAGAACATATTTGTCACTTCCAAATGGCATCTTAAAACATTTCCATTTCACTTCAAATAATAACCACATTTTGTTTTGTGATAATGTAGATATTGAAACGACGTATGTATTGAACAAACTAGTTGCGCAAAGAGTATTGTAAAAATCTGTTTTTTTCATAAATTTCTTTGCTACTATCACAAAATCATTAAATATCACGCTATTTGCTCAACGATTATAATACTATTATTTTCTAAAGTGCCACATGGAATACGCTATATGTATGTTAGGCTGCGTTCACATGGAGAAAGAAATAGCAGAACGGAACAACAACAGAATTATTTTTATTAGTTAATATCTAGGTTTGCTTAGGTTTTTCTGGGGGTTAACCAATCAGAATAATTCCGTTATTGTTCGGTTCCGCTATTTCTTTCATCATGTGACTGCACCCTTAGTTGCAAGACATGTCTTTCCTAGTCCCTTGAGAGAATGTTTGTTACTTGCATCCTTTTTATACAAAGAGTTAATTTTTTAGTTTACTAGCAAGTTTAGAAAATAAGTTTATAAATATTTTGTGTTCCTCTATTTTCTCTTGTTTATAATTTGTTGTATAATTAAGGGTATATAATAAGACTGATCTTATGTTTAAATGCTTGTAAAGACTGATTTTAGATATCTTAATAAAAGAAAATTGAATGTATAATATAACATATAGGGTAAGCGAACCTATTTCGGAACACTTTTTATAAAACTTGCTGTATCTTTTACATAAAATCTTCTAAAACAAATCTGATATATGCTAGTTAAGAAGTCATCCTTTAACTATTAATTAGGCATAAATAAATATTTGAAGAAGACTC
>NW_011958908.1:0-1672 GCF_000949405.1 Vollenhovia emeryi | reverse complement strand
GAAAAAACATAAAAAGTATGTTTAATAAACATATATTTTTATAATTTATAATAATAAATATTAGAGTTTCGACAATAGTTTTCCGCATCACCCGTGAGGTACTATTGTTGATGCGTTTTTTTTTAAGTGGTTTCCCCAGTAGGCCTATTCCACTAAAAGATGATGGAAACGATCGTAAGATATAATATAAAAACAGACAAGAAAACAGAAAGTTGAAAAAAGTTACAAAAATATTAATTTGATCTTCTGGGTCGTTTGCACGATTCTACTAGGGATGATATATCCACAGAAATGTTAGAAGACTTAGTTCGCATTAACGAGGATAGCGAACCATCGCTTAAACAAGAACGTTTGTCTGTTTTAATAAATTTCATTTTGGAAAAAGAGCATTCGCATAAATATGTGGACCCAAACATAGAGAAAATACGAAGACCGAAATTCCTAAGACGCGGATAACACGATATATCTAAAATTTTAAAAAATTCGACCCCCTTTTCTGGCCGTGCCTTCAATGATAAATCACATTGCAAATCGCAAAGTTCTGTCTGAAATTCTAGACTTTGTTCCTCGATTTGCACAGTGAGAGGATTCTCAAAAAGTATTAAATCTTTTCGTAGCGTTTCGAAGTCACTGAAACGCGTATGAAATTGATTTATTAGTGAATCGACAATATTAATATGGTTTTGAAAATTGCAATCTGTGCCGTGTTCTTCAAAGAGAATTTGACAAGCGGGAAAGAAGTGAAAAATATTATTTTCTAATTGATTTTTAAATAATTGCAGTTTTCTGCAAAAGGAATCGACATGACTAACTAATTGGGAAATGGTTTGATTGGCCTTTTGCAGCTTTAAATTTAAGATATTTAAATGGTTTGTCACGTCGGTTATTAGTGCAAGCTCGCAAAGTGATTCTATATCTTCAGAAAAAAATTTAAATTCGTTATATTTTGCAGGAAATTCGTTTTGCAAGAAAAGGAAGATCTCTTTTCTTATTGCAAAAAACTTGTCTAAACATTTTCCTGCGCTAAGCCACCGAACTTCACAATGGAGAGGTACATCTGTATACGTTGCGTTATGCTCCTCGAGAAAGTTTTGAAATTTCCGATGAGAAAGGAATTTTTGACCGCCTTTAATTACATTAATAATTTTTGTGACCGTTTGCATTGCGGTAGATAGTTTTACAACTTTCCCACATAACGCTTCTTGATGAATAATGCAATGTAGGACAGGAAACTTTAAACCTCGCTGCTTTAGTTGACCGAAAAATCCATTTTTCGAGCCTATCATTGCCTTTGCGCCATCGGTCACAATAGCCGAACATTTACTGAAATCAATGTCAAATTTTTCGACAGTTTGGTTAACGGCTTTGAAAATGTCAGATCCCGTTGTTCTACTATGTAGTGGAACAAAATCTAAGAGCTCCTCGACATGTGAAAAATCGTTTTGTACGATTCGAGCAAAAATACTCAATTGACTCACATGCCGATTATCGGTGCTCTCATCGAGACACAATGAAAAAAAAGCACAAGATTGCAATAGAGATTTTAATTGGTTTTCTAAAGAAGAAGCAATATCGTTGATCCGAGATTGTACTGCTTTATTATTTAAAGGAATACTAGCAGCTTCTTCCAGAGTCAATGATTTTCCGAACGACTCTACTGCTGCGATGAGGC
>NW_011958907.1:0-1672 GCF_000949405.1 Vollenhovia emeryi | reverse complement strand
AGTGATAGCGAGTCTCAATTCTGGTGGAAACGGACGCCTCATACTATGTTTTATTAAATACGGAGACGTTTTCTCTAGCAACCAATCAAACTGGTCAGGAGTCATTCTTGTGTAAGTAAAGAATTCTTCGTGATCACTGGTCTTCAGCTCTTGGAAGAGCTGTGTAAAATCTCCCAGACGATGAAAATTATTATTTAATGGTCGACGCCACCATCTGGAGACAATAACATAATAAAATATATATTGTAAAATTTTAATAAAAAATACTGAAACAATCGAAAAATAAAAACTCAAATCAAACTTGTACACTAACCTTCTTCCTTGAGTCCGTCGTGACTGCAAAACGCCATACACTGTTAAGTTGTATATATATCACAGTTGCAGCAATAATATCATCACTATTAAATCGTTCTCCATCATTATTTCGCTACTAGTTTCCAAAATTAATTTCCCGACACTTAACCTCACAGATACAATAGGTTTGTTTTCCGTTCTTGCCGTCTCTCACAGTCTCTCACCATGGAAATTTCCTCGTTTCTGATTGGCTAGATTATAGTGACTTATGACTCATTGTGGATCAACATTTTTCTTTATGATTTCCAACTTACGGTTTATGATTTCTGACTGGTGACTTCTGTCTCATTGTAGACCGGGCTTAAGAGTTATAGGTTATACGTGTTATAGGTTATACGTGTTGCCCGAAGGCCGTGGCGGAAGAGACTGACTCTTCTTCCTCCTAGCGCCCCCTATCCCGACTCCTCTACGTCCATTACACAACATCCCCCTTTCTTTAAATGAAACGCGTTCTTAATTATTATTTTGTTGGCGGGTTTTGCTTCTGGGATTAAGATCGGAATGGAAGAAATCGGGAGGTTTCCGGTTACGGGTTCCGCGACGAGGTAATGTTGTTTCGGCTTGAAGATTGGCGTCTGCAGTTGTCTCGGTTGTTTCCGGGCTCGCGTCGGCTACTTCCTCTGGTTCCTCCTTGGTGATTAAAGGCCTCTCCTCATTCGCTTCGTCCCCGTTGTCGCTGTTTTCTTCTTTGCTCTCACAGGGTGATAGTTTAACTAGATGTGAGCGGGTACGACGGAAGTTACCCCTGGCGCAGTTCACTATGAATGAACGTGGTTCTGAGCATGCTTCTTTTACAACGCCCCACGTTCTCAGGTCCTTTTTTTTACGTAGGGAAATCCTTTATGGATACCCGGGCCCCCCTCTGGGAAGGGAGTTTACAAATGGCCCGGGTTATATGGGACTGCCCTCCTAGTGACGATCGGAGTGCACCCGGCTGGCGTGCCGGGTGCGCGGCGTACCCACTAAAAACCCTACAGTGGTCTGCGCGGTGCTTTGACTTATGGGGGAGACCCGGGATCGGCAGAGCCATTCCTTCTGGGCCCCCCCGCACCGGCTCGCCGGTGTTGTGCCGGGCCTTCGCGCGTCCTCCCCCCGCAGGACTTGCGGGGGGAGGGGGCCTCCCCCCTCCTGGGGGAGTCCACTTACTCTATTGGGCGGCAGAGGCGACCACGACCTCTACCGCCCGCCTCCGTGGAGGCCGGACCGGACGGGATTCCCAGCCCGCCCGGTCCTGGCCGTCTCCCCCGGTGACGTTGGGGGAGGGCCAACATTCGTCGCCTCAACGACGATCCGCCCACTATGCGGGGGAGTCCTGTCG
>NW_011958906.1:0-1671 GCF_000949405.1 Vollenhovia emeryi | reverse complement strand
CGGACCCCCCCGCCGCCCGCCGGAACACCGGCATAATGGGACGACGGGAGGAAAGCTACCCGGTCCGGCGAGGGGAGCAAGCTCCCCCCTATCGGCCCCGGCGGCCGGAGGCTTGAAGTCGGGGTACCTCATCCCCTACCAGCGATCAGCGGGCTCGTCCGCCACACGTGTGGTGAACGAGTCCCCCTTAACGGAGTCGCTGGACCCCGTCCGCCTTGAAAAGGGCAGAGGCGGCAAGCGCCCCAGGACGGGAGGCCGCCGACGCTAAAACGCGCCGACGGCCGCCCACCCGGAGCGCACGCCACCGGAACCCCGCCCGGGCTGCCGGACCCCACCTCGGAAAACGTCCGAGCGGCCCCGACAGCCCCCCGCCTACGGCCCCGGACTCCGCCTGGGAAACGTCCCAGCGGCTCCAAGGGCCCCAGGCTGACGAGCCCTGCCTCTGAATACGTCCGAGCGGCCCCGTCAGCCCGTCTACCCGAGCAGAACGGCTTCCCGGCCCCCCCAACGTGGGGAGACCGAAAAATCCGCCCCTCCCGTCCCCCCGAGCTCCCCCGGGAACACCCGTGGGACTCGGTGAAGGGGACTCGACCCCCGGTGCCCGTAAGAGCGATTGCCCGCGGGCACCGGGAGTCGTCCCCGGAACCATGAACTTATGATTCCAGGGACCCGGTGTGGGTCCACGATGCCCTTCCGGACAAGTGTCCATGGAACATCGCTTCCCCACACCCCCGGCCGATGATCGGCCTAGCCAAACACTGGCCAAGTGGGCTCTTAGTCGGCGGACGCCCAACCCAAGGAACCGCCGGAGCCTGAAACGGCACACAGCGGCTCCAGGCCGAACGCCCGCCTTAAGCCCCCCCACCACGACAAGGTGGCCCACACGGGGGGACTCAAACTTAACCTTACGAGGTATACCCCAAATTCCTTGCGCAGCATTAATAGTCCAAACCCAATTTTTTAAGCACTTGGGTGCATTTTTTTTACAGATTTTTCGAGTTTTTTTTCTCCACATAACTCATTCTTCTTAATTTATTACACGCTTCTTGCCAAAATAATATATGACCACTAGTACAAGTTATAATAATACTCAATCCTTGTCCCTTTTTTCCATTAAACGAATCAAAGAGATCATTGAAAAATCGTAGAATTTCACAGGTTGCGAATGCACTTTTTGGTAACATTATTTCACCTTGCTGTGTCTGGACAAGGCCTAAAACATAAAATTCAATAAGAGGTGGAGAAACTAAAGTTTAAATATTATTAAAAAATTTATCACATATTGTTTTACCTGAATTTAAATTTAATATTTTAAATTTAATGACATCCATAAGTTTGAAACCGTGCGACTAAAAATTTGAGAGGCATACTTTACTCTCATTTTTGGGATAAGTCTAGGAATAATATATTTATTTGTTATTGTGTCCATTTGACGATATTTCAGGAAAGAGTTCTTGTCAATTTCATTAATTGTTTCAATATGATCCCAGGACGCATATTTCTTTTCTGAAATAGATTTACTCGTAACATCTAGATCTAAATCTTTTGTTAAAAGATTATTTCTGACCCCTTTCAACAAATGTACATAATCAAAAATAGGTATTACTTCATGATTCTTTATGACAAAGCTAGCCACTGAAAATAAAAATACTATTAATAATAACGGTAAAA
>NW_011958905.1:0-1671 GCF_000949405.1 Vollenhovia emeryi | reverse complement strand
GTACAGGGTGAGAAAAGAACCGGGACCCCGAAATATTTCGGAAAATATACTTTTCATGAAACATTTGTCCATAAAAATTATATTTTTCGAAATATTTCGGGGTCCCGGTTTTGTTTCCTCACCCTGTATAGTGATCTTTTAATAAAACATAAAACCAAAAACAACTCATAACGCATTTGCTAATAAATCAATCTGTTAATTATAACAGTTCAATTATGTATTCGTTAAAACGCATTGAAATGTTTTTATCGTGTGTTAGTGTTTTCTATTGTGTAATAAAAATTACATTAACTTAAGTAGCAAAACATGCTTTGATTACTTTCTTTATTATAAAAATTAAATAAAAGATATTTATAGAGAGTGATGATTTGATGTAACATAATATATGTATATAATAAAACATTTTATATTAAAATTAAATCTTTCTAGGTACATAAAAATAATCAAACCTTGCCAATATGTTTTCCGGTGGCCATATATCTAAAGGCAGCTTCTATCTCATCTCTTTCAAAGACTTTTCTACACAGAGGTTTAATAGCGCCCTTTTCTAGACCTTCTTTCACTGCGTTAATCAACGATACCTTATGCTTTAATTTTGAAAAAAATATATTATCCAGTAAAATACCGTAGAAACTAATATTTTTGGAGAAGGCAAATATATCCAAGGGATTATTAGAAACCATATCAAATTTTCCGACTTCTAGAAAACGACCACCGTTAGCTAAGCAGCGAACAGATGCTTGCAATTTTTCTTCAATTAAGGAATTCAGTACGATATCCACCCCACGACCTCTTGTACACTTCATAACCATTTGCTCAAAGCTTGTATCTCGAGAATTTCCGATATGATCCTCGGGAATAGAAGGGAATGTTTCTCTTAAAAATTGTCGCTTCTCGTCATTCCCGACAGTCGTAAACACTTCGCAACCTTCGTAAAGCGCAAGATGGATCGCAGCTTGACCGATGCCTCCGGTACCAGAATGAATCAATATTTTGTCTTCTTTTTTCATTTTACCTTTCATGTGCAAGGCACAATAGCATGTGCTGTATACACACGGAATTGTTGCTGCTTCTTCCATTGTCCATGTATCAGGTACGATCCAACTGATATCATTTTTAGGTACGAAAACATTTGTTATTCCTCTAAAAAAACAATTTTTAAAAGTGTAATTGTAATATACAATTTGTAATATACAATTTGCATATTTGTCACGTAAAATTTATATTGTTAAAAGTATTTGTATAAGTATGAAATGTAGTTTTTTACATTTTTTCATTATTAAAAATATTTTTAACTTAAAATTTAATCTATTAAAATTAAAATTAAATTGAATATTAAGTTGATACTAATTCTATAAGTTTTTTTTTCGTTGAGAGTACTGTTAGAAATAATCATCATTTTACCCATATGAGCATAATCCCATTACTCTCTGTCCATGTGCATTAATACCAGCATATTCTATGCCAATGAAACAATCATTACCACTTTCAACTTTTTCAATTGATTCAGCTGTAAGTCTACCAGTAGCCATCATAATATCTTTAAAATTAAGCGGTGAATACATTACATTAACGAAATCACCGCATTTGTTACCAAAAGGTAGTTTGCTCTCTATCCAGCTAAGAGTACTCAGATCACCTCGTACCTGTTATAAATCAATATGAATATTT
>NW_011958904.1:0-1671 GCF_000949405.1 Vollenhovia emeryi | reverse complement strand
TCGGGGGTGTCTTTCTCCCCTGGCTTGCGGCGGCAGTCCCTCGGACCACGGGGCCTTCTAGGGTGTCACGCCCCTAGTTGTCCCCAGCCGGGGAGACTCCTGCAAGGCCCCTCGCGTTCTAGCGGGGGTCTGCCCTGGCGCGAGAAGAAAGCGTGCTGGTCGCCGCGGCGGGCAAGGTGAAAGGGGGACGGGCCTCCCCTGACACCCCATCCGTCCGCGGGGCCCCCCGCGTGGCGGCACCTCTGCGGTGCCCAGGGTGTCGGAGCCCTGGGACCTCTGAAAGCCACTTGTGGTGAGTAAGGGGCCGGAGGCCAGTGCCGGGGTGCGGATTTCCCCCCGGCCCGTGCCATATCCCAGCTCCCCGGGAGGACTCGGGGCCTCCCATGTTTGGGAGGGGGGCATGCCCTGGCTGGGGCAGCCGCAGAGGAGAGTGGGATCAATTGAAATGGCGCCTACTAATAAGACAAATAAGGAGACTAAAGATCCCAAGCCTTCGACCTCGGCGGAGAGGAAGGAGGGTAAGGGTAGGACTGGGAGCGGAATGGCGGCCGAGGATGGAAGGATGGAGGTCGATCGGACCCTCCCAGAGGTAGAGGCAAAAGATAGGGAGGAGTGGACCGCGTGGTGGCAGCTGTACGTGGAGGGACAGGACGTGAAGGATGGCTTCGGGAGCGACTTGAGGAATTGGCAAACCCTCACTCCTTTCGAGGCCGCAGGGAGGCTGCTAGCCCAGGCGGAGGACTGGAGGCACTACACTCTAGAGGAGTCGGGGGTGGAGTGGTGGCTCCGGATGCAGGAGGAGGAGAAGGAAGACTTGGAAGTCTTCTCCAAGGAGGTGATCGTCGGGACGTTCCACCTGGCAAAGGAGCTAGTGGACTCCCGGACGAAGGTGGAGGACCTGGAGGAGGAGAACCAAAGGTTAAGGGACCTCCTCAATGAGGCGCTGGAGGGATTCCAGGAGGACCGTAGGGTGCACCAGGAAGCCGTGAAAAAGGGCGAGGAAGACCGGAGGGCCCTGGAGGAGGAGATCGACAGGCTGGCGGAGGCACAGAGGGCAGCCTCCCTCCTGGTGAAGGCTAAGCCCACCACGAGGGGGGTTGCCACCCAGACGGAGGCGGAGAGTGCCCTGAACATCGGGGGCACGGCTCCGAAGAAGGGACGGAAAGAGGAGGAGGGGACGCCGAGCTGGGCGAGTGATCTCAGGTTGGAGATCACTCGTGCCATCGGCGCCCTGGCGGGGCGGGTGGTGGCACTCGAGAGGCGGCTCGAGGGCAAGGACACCCAAGGGAGGAAGCCTGCCAGGAAGGAAGAAGGCGGGAAGGAGATCCCTGCCCCACCGGCTCGAAAGAAGCCGGAGAGGAGTGGGACGACGGGGCGGCCCCGGCGGGAGAGGGCGGCAGCATGGCTGAACGACCCCCGAGTGCCATCCGGAAGACGGCCGCCGTCGCCATCACCGTCCCTAATGGGACCAGGGAGGAGTACGCCGCTGTTCTCCGGGCCGCGAGAAATAAAGTGTCCCTCGACGGCCCGGAGAGGGAAGGCGTGAAGATGAGGAGAGCCGCTAATGGGGGCCTCCTACTGGAGGTCCCTGGTGGCGACCAGGTGAGGGGGGCGGACACCCTCGCCAAGGAGTTGGCGGGAGCCCTTAAGGGCACTAGAGCCAGGGTGTCC
>NW_011958903.1:0-1671 GCF_000949405.1 Vollenhovia emeryi | reverse complement strand
GAAATCTCCTAGATCCTTGAGGATACAACTTGCTTTGGCTTGTAAGACAATTAAGAAACAAAAAGAGGAATCCAAATCAAACCGGAAACAGATACAACGATTAACGACCAAAATAAGCTCCTTGAAGGATATAGTACATACATTGCGAAGAAAAATATCTGTAAGTGAGTCAGGACTTGCATGCTTAGAATCCATCGCTGAAAGTGATGTTTCGGAGTTTTTACGGAGATACGCGCGAAATGCGAATAAACAAACAAATCATTTATAATGTTGTAACAATTGTATATAAATTAATTGACAATACAATCTCTGTGAAAAATTATGTATATCATTTTTTAAATATATATTTTGAAATATATTTTGTCTGTCATAAACATCTGAACGCAATATTTATTTCTTCTCAAATTTATTAATTGTTGTTCTACAATAATGCAATAATATTAATTTTCTTATATAATTAATTTAATTTTGATAAATATAAATTGTTTGAAAACAAAATGTACTTGTAAATAATTTATAAATTTTTTACACATGAGGTTTTCAAAAAATTTATATTTATTAAAATTTAATAAATTATATAAAAGAAACACTTCGAAGCATTTGTAGCGGCGGCTCGATCGCAACCCTAACCTAACGACTTCCTCCTACTTGAGAAACGATATATATATACGACTGCGCGCACGACGATTTACGACAGCTACCGATGATGCCCGAAAATGACACACTTTCTCCAACATGGCGCTGTTCAAGTGGGGACAGAAAATTTGCGCTAGAAAGGGGGCATCCACTATCCAGTTATAATATAGATCAGTGGACTCACCAAAATCAAGAACCCCGAAGGGAACAAATTACTACTACGTCCACGTCGTTGTTCCTGGGTAAAGCTAAAAGTAGTCTAAGAATGCATTGCAGGAGGGTAGACGGTGTCACGTGATAGCATTTTTAAAAATATCAAAAAATTTACTTTGATGTTCCTAATCTGATGTGTATTTTTTTGAGATATTACCTTTTTTCAACAATTTTCAACTCATTTTCATTTTTGCCGATTACAGCGCCATCTATCAAAAAACGAAAAAAATGTCTCATACAAAAGTTACATATTTTTTCACGGAGAATCCAAATCTGCAATAAAAAATAGGGGTTTCTATTTAAGATTTCAAAGTCAACCGGGGGTGGTGCAGGGGGGTCGAGCTTTATGTTAATGGATGACCCTCTTCGAGGTGAACAATTTTTATTGCAACTTTTTAAAAATCCGATTTGTATTTTTCCAAATATTCTGAAAAACAGTTTTAAATGCCTCACCCTGTATATGTGTTTGTGTGTATATATGTATACCCTCGCCACTGAAATTTAAGTGCGAGTTCGTAGTCGGAGTGGTAGCCGCCTAGTGGCGGCGCGCCGAACCGATGCAGTGTCGCTGACGCTCGCTCTGGCATTTGCAGAAGCGGCGCCGCGACGCGTGGTGCCCGCGCGCTTGATGTGGCGTGAGTCGCCACATCATTCATGACGACGATGCAGCGCGACTTTAAGTTAGCGCATAAAAATTACAAGTTCCGAAACGTAAAAATTCGAAGTTTAAACGCGATATCCTATGCCCCGGAATTAAATCTGACGAGGACTCGCAAGTTTTAAGTCGATAGAGTGTCATTCATGACGACGATGCAGCGCGAC
>NW_011958902.1:0-1671 GCF_000949405.1 Vollenhovia emeryi | reverse complement strand
TGTGGTAATTTTTCTGACACCTCAAACTTGAAACCATCAAGGTTTTAAGGATCGATAGGCCACGCTTTCGCGGTCTGTATTAGTACTGAAAATCAAGATCAAGTGGGCTTTTGCCCTTTTGCTCTACGAGAGGTTTCCGTCCCCTCTGAGCACACCTTAGGACACCTACGTTACGTTTTGATAGATGTACCGCCCCAGTCAAACTCCCGGCCTGACACTGTCTTCGGTCCGGGTCGCGAAAGCTCCGAGAGCCGACGCTTAACACCAGAAGGAAGGAGAACGAGCTCCAATCCCCGCATTACCGAATAAGTAAAGAATCGATGAAAGTAGTGGTATTTCAATTGCGACCGAAGTCTCCCACTTATACTACGTCTCTCAAGACTCGTCACAGAGTCAAACTAGAGTCAAACTCAACAGGGTCTTCTTTCCCCGCTGTTTTTTCCAAGCCCGTTCCCTTGGCTGTGGTTTCGCTAGATAGTAGATAGGGACAGTGGGAATCTCGTTAATCCATTCATGCGCGTCACTAATTAGATGACGAGGCATTTGGCTACCTTAAGAGAGTCATAGTTACTCCCGCCGTTTACCCGCGCTTATGCAGATTACTCCACGTTAACATTCAGAGCACTGGGCAGAAATCAGAGATAGTCAACGTCCGCAAGGACCATCTATCTCCTCTGTTTTAATTAGACAGTCGGATTCCCCGAGTCCGTACCAGTTCTAAGTCAACCGTTAAGTGTCGAACGAAGTACTGACGCCGAAACGCCAGCACGCAGCAAGGCAAGTCCACAAGGCAACGACGCCATTAGATCAAGCCGACCCGAGAGCCAACCCAATCAAAGCGCCATCAACCAAGCTTCATTGCAAAGCCCGTTCAGACCGGTCCTTAGAGCCAATCCTTATTCCGAAGGTAGGGATCNAATTTTGCCGACTTCCCTTATCTACATTATTCTATCGACTAGAGGCTACGAACCTTGGAGACCTGCTGCGGATATGGGTACGATCAGTAATGTGAATTGAATTGCTCCCTTGGCTTTTCAAGGGCCATGCGCGATACACGGGATACCACAGAAACCGTGGCACTATACGGAAACAACGTCCCTACCTCCGGCTGAACCGATTCCAGGGAGTCCGTTCCTTAACTAGAGAAGAGATCTCTAGCCCGGATCACACATAGCATCGCCAAGTTCGAATGCGTTACCGCCAATGCAAGCTTGCGCTCACAAATTCACATTTACAGGTACGGGAATATTAACCCGTTTCCCTTTCGATATTAGACGAGAAGCACGAGGCTCGACGTCAATGATACAAGGCATTAGCCAGTATCTTAGGATCGACTAACCCACATTCAACTACTGTTCACGTGGAACCCTTCTCCACTTCAGTCATCAAGATTCTCACTTGATTATTTGCTACTACCACCAAGATCTGCACCGACGGAAGCTCCAGCTGGGCCTACGCCCTAAGCCTTCGACGCTAACCGCCGCGACACACCTACTCGTTGAGGCCAGACGCACGAAACGTACAAGCCAACAACGGTTGGGCTTAGGTCCCCGCTCAAGCGCCATCCATTTTCGGGCTGATTGATTCGGCAGGTGAGTTGTTACACACTCCTTAGCGGGTTTCCGACTTCCATGGCCACCGTCCTGCTGTCTATATCAATCAACACCCTTT
>NW_011958901.1:0-1671 GCF_000949405.1 Vollenhovia emeryi | reverse complement strand
TATAGTTAGTATTAAACTTTCGTGTTTATGTATGGGTGTGATGTATCGTAGTAGTGTGTCCGTGTGCTCATGTATATTACGAAAATGGTAATTCTGTCGGTAATACAGACAGGCTACGGGATCCTCTTAAGAGGATCCCGTGTAGGCCCAACGTTCCGTTGTTCCCCCAATTTTCCCATCTGATATCTTTGGCTCTATGCCGGAGAATGGTGGGGGTAGCCGGCCGAGGAAGAGTGAGTTAGTGAACACTGAGAGAGCAGAGAGAGAAGTGTATCGAGAGATCAGAGAGAGTTTCGGCGCGTGCGAGAATAATAAGTGTGACGACCCCACGAGCGATATATACAGTGTCGCAGAATAAAGGCATCTGAACTGAAGCCGCTCGTCTACTCTGAGATTCAATCCTTCTATCCATCCTCAAACGCGTAAGTAGTAGGGGCTTCCCGTCGGTCCAACCAGGACCTTCCTACTACGTTCAAATCCCTACAAACTGGTGACCCCGATGTGATAGAAGCGCATCAGAATCCAGAGGACGGACAAAAACGTCACAGCAACAGCAGCAAGCCGGCAGAACCAACGCCGCAACAAGCCGGCAGAACCAACGCCGCAGCAAGCCGACTCGACGATACGTCGCACCTAAGGGACGAGAGAGTCGCCGCAACAAGCCGATGCGGTTAACATCGCAGCAAGCAACCTCCCGGAGGCCATAATCTCGCAGAGATACATACCGCCGCAAGTACGAGCCTTCGCGCCGTTGCAAGCTACATTACGCAACAGGCGCGGGCGACAAGAGGAAACGTCGAGTGACGGTAAATTAACCGAATCTCGGCGTTCACAACGATTGCATCATCGCACCGATTGCATCATCGCACCACCATTCCGGCACGGCGACGCGGGATTTCCCGGGACGAGTCCATCTCTACACGCCGCCATTGGTCGAGTCATCTCTACACGCGATCGGACGAGCCCACTTCTACACGCCGCCATTGGTCGAGCCCATCTCTACACACCGCAGCAGGACGAGCGCATTCACAACCGCCGCACCGATCTACCGATCTACCGAAACCCGACGGACATCGCTTCTGTACCCAGGTCATATTATAAACCGTCGTTAGTCCAAGCTCCTGTCGTTAAAGCTCCTGTTGTCAAAGCTCCTGTCGTCCCCCTGTCGTTAAACCAAGCTAATGTCGTATTGCGCTAGTGTCGTTAGTTATAGTAATCCGTAAAGCGGACGTGTCGCAGGCGCGATCTCCCACGGTGCGCGCGCAGGCGTATTTCGCACCGGTCACGTAGCGTTTCCGAACCCGCAATTCGCGTCACGATGGCAGAAGGTTCGACACAAGTCAATTCATACAGGGTGCCTAAAATCCCTCCTTTTTGGTCAAGCGACCCAGAAACGTGGTTTATTTCGGTCGAGGCTTCATTCAACGTGGCTAGAATTACCGATGACACCACAAAGTTTCATACAATAATAGCTAACGCGGACTCGTCGATTTTGAAATACACTAAGGATATTATCCGCGAACCCCCCGCAGAGGGCAAATACGACGCGCTAAAAAAGCGTTTATTAAGCTCATTCGAGACATCACAGGACGCCCGATTGCGTCAACTGCTAAAAGGACGGGTTCTCGGCGACAAAAAACCATCCCACCTTTTGCAAGAGCTTAAATCTGG
>NW_011958900.1:0-1671 GCF_000949405.1 Vollenhovia emeryi | reverse complement strand
TAAGTGTAAGACGCCCAAAAAGGTCATTTTAGGAAATGCAATAATTACCAATAGGTACTAACGGAATTAATACTCTGTATACTGGCGGACCGATTTCGTGCAATTACTTCGACTGGAAGGCCATTTTCTCTTAATACGAGATAGTTGCCTAATATGAGATGGTTATTTATTATTAAAATATAAATTATTCTCGCAGCTATAGTGAAGTTCACCCTCCGCGGGGTCAACGCGTTCGAGAATTATGGGCATTTGAACATCCGATTTTGAGGTTAATAATTATTTGAACGCGGGGGGTTATTTCGGACCTCCGTCCGACCTACGGAGTGAATTTTTATTAAAAAATTCCGAGCTCGAGGGAATTGTTATAATTCAGTCGTAAGGATACTTTTGGTCCGTCGGGTGTATTGAGTAAATGTCGAGAATATGGCGGAGTAAGTTCGTCATGTGACTTTGCCGCGAAATTTCGAGTTTTGTGAATTTTCTCGCGTTCGTATTCCGGCGCGCTTAAGTCGAGCAATATGGCCGACCACTTGGTCAGGGTGCCATTACATGGAGCGCGGAAACGCGGAAACACGGAAACGCGGAAGAGAATAGCAACTAGAAAAATAACTATTCCGCGTTTCCGCGAATTGAGTCGTTTCTTTCCGCACATTTGAGCGGAATCCGTTACCGTGTGTGCACGTGGACTCAAGTGTATAATAGAAAATAAAAACTTTCTAAATGGATGTAAGTATTTGAATGCTTTTTAGTACTCAGTAAACATATATTAGCTTATTTTTGGAGAAAAGTTTCTGTAATTTACACACTTCTTTTGATATGTAGATATAGAATTAACACGTAAATGTAACCTAACTTTAGGTTATGTACTGCTTTTTGTAAAAATAATAATGAAATAACGAAAAAAACAATATTAAATTTGAACAGAATAACAAATTAGTAACACCTATTGCAAAGTCATAATCTCACTTTAGGTGAAATAAAGATAATTAAACGATTGTATTTGTTCACAGGCAACAAAGTGTGGCTATTGCGGCTTCATTTTAAGGGGGTCATGTGAAACACTTTTGGACCACGATTGTTTCAAGAAATATAATGAAACTGAAGATGTCATAAATGTTGACAGCAATGCTGTGGTCACTATGAGTACGTATAGTACGTCAGAACAGTCAATTGAGTCATTTCGCGATCATTTAAGTTGTTTATTTATTTATGTTAAAGTAAAGAGACATCAAACTGAAAGTGTTGTGCAACATGAAGGAGCTTCACAATCTGCTACACAATCGGTACTGACACAAAACGAGTTACTAATTGAACTGGTGCGAACTCGAAGAGCTTTATGGGATCATTCAATTCCAATAACCGAAAGGACAAGATTAAAAAAAGAAAGTTTATGGCAAGAAATAAGATACTTCATAATAATCATCAACATGATGTTTGGATCCATGATATTGTACTTGATATTATATTGTCACTTTTAAAATAATAAAACAATTTAAATATATAAAAACTTTCTTCTTCAATCGACTCCGACTCCAAAATTTGATGCTGTGTCTACATTGACAATGATTTGACGCGTTCCGTTCCGTCTGTTTTGATTGCCCCTTATATTACATGGAGCACTATTTGCACGGAAAAGCGGAACGGTATAGTGACAAATGGATGTTTTTATTT
>NW_011958899.1:0-1671 GCF_000949405.1 Vollenhovia emeryi | reverse complement strand
GGGGGGGTGGAACGTACTGCCTCCACGCATTCGCTTTTTATTGCGTGATATTAAATTTGAAGAAAGTACACTTATACAATAATAAATTCATTTATTCAGTACAACGACGGAAGTACATCCGTGGAGACAGTATGTTCCGCCCCCCCTGCGGGGGGGCTCCACTTTGTTACGATATAACCTAACCCAAACTATGTCCGAGGTGTAGAGTGGATCTCGCCTCACGTGAAAAGTCGCAAATCCATATGGAATCGTATATGTACTACAAAGCACATGCTTAGATGAGAGAACAGATTTAAGAATTAGAGTCCATCATTTTTCTCGAAAACTATCACTCGTAGAGTAAAAATGAATAGGACATAAAATATATATTTTAAAGAGATCTACAACTTTTGTTTAAAACATTTTTCAAAATTTTTAATATTTGTGTCTGAAAATTACATATAATTGGTCGACATTGTTTTTTCAATAACTTTTTAACAAACAACGAGCGACGGCTAAAACCTTCTGAGCGTTACTCAGGAGGGTAACCTTGACAACATATGTCAAGGTCAAGGTCATCGGAGCTGACTCCCCTATAGTGAACATTTACCGAAATGTTCTTCAGTTTTTCATATTATATCGACTTTGATCAATGTTGAAACATGTTTGCGTTGGTAAAATTTTTTGAAGACGTCCATTACGTGTGCAATTCTACAAATATTACTATGAAAAATGGAGTGAGAAAAGTCAAATATAGGGATAAACGTATGTACCTAGCAAATATTATAGCAAAGAATGGTAAGTAAAATATTTTGTACCTTTCTTTACTGTTAGGTTTAATTCACTCTTTGTCTCTTTCTAAGAGAAACGGTTAGAAAGAGACGAAGAGTGAAATAAGCTAAAGTTAAAGTTAAGCGACGTTGATGCCACTGGGCCTTAGTATTGTAATCTATACAGGGTGTCCCGTAATGGGCAATTAATGATTCACAGAGTGAAAGAGGATGAAATTTTGAACTAAAAGTTTCTTCTTCAAATTTGGCTCAGACCATTACTCACGGAGTTATTAGCAGTTAAAGTTAGTCAATCAGACGGCGCGCTGCCGAGGTATGCAGGAGCGTAACATGCCATGGGGCTCCTCGCGCTCGCAGTACATTACCCGATTAAAAAGTTATTTTAATTTTTCATGTTAATTGATAAAAACGTTAATGTAATAAAACGTTTTCACGAAAATTATTTGCAGTTTTATGTTTAACATAAAAAATTAAAATAACATTTTAATCGGGTAATGTACTGCCAGCGCGAGGAGCCCCATGGCATGTTATGCTCCTGCATACCTTGGCAGCGCGCCGTCTGATTGATTAACTTTAACTGCTAATAACTCCGTGAGTAATGGTCTGAGCCAAATTTGAAGAACGAACTTTTAGTTCAAAATTTCATCCTCTTTCACACTGTGAATCATTAATTGCCCATTACGGGACACCCTGTATACGTCCGTGTTGGAGTAAGTTAAGTTCAGTATATCCCACACAGCAAAACAAGTTTCAGAAAGCTTTCCGAAAGATAACTTGGAAACTAATATTGAAATGTAAAATTGAAATCATTCAGAAATATCTTTGAAACGTTTCATCAAAATCACATGTCATTGAAAGCTTTCCAAAAGATACCTTGGAAATTAATATTGAAATGTAACAT
>NW_011958898.1:0-1670 GCF_000949405.1 Vollenhovia emeryi | reverse complement strand
TACCGCGCATCTGCAATTAGAATTTAACTCCCTCCGCCAAAAACAATCGGAAAACGCGCAGACATTCGGAAGACGCGTAGAGACCCTCGCTATGGAATTGTACGAAGCCATAGAGGACGGAAAAGCCCATACAGTGGAGCAACAGCGTGCAATACTTGAAAGCATAAAGGAGCAAGCGCTTTGCAATTTCCAAATAGGCCTACCCGAGGAAATAAGAGTGCTAGTACGGTCACAGCACTATAATACATTACAGGAAGCGATCGCCGGCGCGAGCGCCGAAGAAAAAGTTAAAGGGCCGACCGCCCGACAGAATCCCTACCGACGCTCCTTCGAGCCCAGTACCGCGAGACATCAGTACTCCGAACGGTCTAACGTTACGTGTCAGAAATGCGGTAAAAAGGGACATTACGGACGCGACTGCCGAAGTAGCCGATACGCGAATCGATATACCTTACCGAAGCCGGAAGGACGACGCGTAAACACTTTAGAAAAATACTGTAATCATTGCCGGAGAAAAGGGCACGCGCGCAACGAGTGCTGGGTGCTAAACGGACGCCCTGAGAAAAGGAGCACCGAACGCCGCGATTATAAAAATTACGGGAACTCTCGCGAAAGTAAAGACAAAGCGAAAGAGAAACCGAAAGCTATAAGAGGCACCGAGCCGCATAGCAGCGAAGAAGATAACGATAGCGAAAAGGCAAGACCAAAGATAACGCGTGCCGCCGCGACGTATAGAGTTACACACGTTGATCGGTCACTGAAAGCCGACACCGGACTAGATCTACTCTCCTTACCCGTGCGAGAGGCCGAGAATAAAACGATCGAATTTCTATTCGACACAGGTGCAACAATTTCATTAATAAAATTGAAAGCTCTAAAAGGAGAAACCCAAATCCAGGAAGATCCGATAAAACTAGTCGGAATCACGGGACACTCCATCACTACAATCGGAAAAACGTATCTGACCATCAAATTAACAGACGGAAATATAAAACACCCCGTATACGTAATCCGAGACGATGTACCGATAGATTACGAAGGAATCATCGGACTTGACTTTGTTCACAAAAGTAAAGCGCTATGTGATTACGACGCAAAAGTAATAAAAATCGGTGTGACAGAATTCCGACTCTACCCGTATAGGCGAATCATATTGAAGCCACGGAGTAAAACAATCGTGCACGTAACCACGGATCGAAATACGACCGGCGTGACGCGAAGAGCGGAACCGGCACCGGGAGTCTTTATCGGTAACTGCCTGGTCACACCGAAGGACTATACTTGCCCCGTAAGCATATTGAACACGACCGAGAAAGAGATAGACATACAGGCACCGCACGTGACAATTGAAAGCGTAGCAGAGAGTACGCAAGCCGAAGCAAGAAGCGCACAACTAGCACACATAAAGGTCAAGGAATCCATCTCCGTTCCACGAACCGAGCAGATAACAGATCTATTACGAATAAGCCATCTGAACCGCGAAGAAAAGAAACTACTAATGGAAATATGTGAAGAATATAACGACGTCTTTCGTATAAACGGAGACCCGCTCACACATAATACAAGTGTTGAGCACGAGATAAACACACACGCCAATTCTCCAAGCGTGAACGTGAGACCTTATCGTCTCCCAGAGAAACATAAGGAAGAAGTCAATCGACAGATGAAGG
>NW_011958897.1:0-1670 GCF_000949405.1 Vollenhovia emeryi | reverse complement strand
GAACATAAAAAAACGAGGTTTGCTGATAGCAACAAATATGCAACTTAATGCACTAAGCAACTAAATGCTGATCAAGGAACTTAGCTCGTAGCTGCGAGAGAAGCCTCTTTCCTCCCTTTCACACCCGCTCGCTTGTCCCGTCTTTACAAGGCACTTTGTTTATTTGCTTGCCACATACGTTCCACGTAATTCGATGATTGTGCTTCAAATATGATTAGTAATTCAAAGTTCCAACATCAATATCCACACTCAGAAAAGACCAAAACTCGAATTCTATACAGAAAGGCCACTCACGAAGTTAATAACAACTGTTAATAAACTCAAGAAGAAAAGCAGGACTGTTAAATCAATAAAAAACAGTCGAGCTTCGCTCCATCACTAAGACGAGAAAACGACAGCGTCACAACATTCTCTCTCTTTCTCTCTCTCCTTCTCTCTCTCCCTCTCTCTTTTCTAACATATACATACAATTAAATAAGCGGAATATACCCACACGCAAAGCGATGTTTTTTTTAAATTGTAGAGCAGAAGAGTTAAGAATCTTAAATGTTTTATGACATGTTACGTAAATTCTGTTCATACAAATAAAAAGAAAAAGATACACTTAAGGTCGATCGGAGTAAAACCGCGCTATCGGGTAGTCATCGAATACTAGTGGAGAGTGTTACGTCCATTTATTAAAGGTATCTACTTGTACATAAGCTCCATAAAGAATGTCTGTAATAATCGAATAATAATTTCAAGCTTCTAGATTTTTGACACATAGAATATATAATATACACGTCACACATTCTTTGTATACAATACGTATACGCATACAATTGATGCATTATTAATTATAAAAAGTGCACATGTTGGAAAATTTGCGAATATTGTAACGTGGTAAAACATGATATTGTTTCATTTATATAGTTTTCTCGTGATTAATTGAATCGGTGGAAGGGCCTGGAAATAAAAAGGAGCAAGTAGGTATACTTTCGTTTATGTTTTACATCAATTTTAAAACGCTGAGAACATTAAACGTTGGTTTTAATAAAGTCCAGCCGGTAAGCTAAAACGTTGTGCATAACTTTTCAACTAAATTTATATATAAATTCAAAAATCGAATTAGAGAATGTATAAATGTTCTTTCATTTACGAAAGAACGTACCATGTGATTAATTATTTAAATAAATATGAAGCTTCCTTATTCCTAAGTAATATGTAATACAAGTTATAAAACTACATAATTCGTCTAAAAAGGAAACGTAAAACTACTGGTTTACGTTGATTTTCATTGAGTAGCAATGGAATGCATGATCGCGCAATGAAAATTCTTACATGCCATTTTCAAATAAAGAGATGTTTGAATAGAGAAACACTTACTTTAAGGTCTTCCAAAATATATTTTTTCAAAGGATTGAATAATTCAATGACATACAACTGTTTTCAGTGATAATGCACTAATTGACATTCAAAGAATATATATGTATAAAGGCGTAGGCAAGGCATTGTTTAAACCAATACCAACAATGCGTCGAAAAGCAATAGAATAGCCAATAATGTGATAATACAAGTGGCAATAAAAAAATTAACTAAAATATTCCAAAAAATGTTTTCCTATTAAAACTCACTAGTGAATTCGATTCTTACTACTTTCTGAAAAACGAATTGCTAAAAAAACATTTGTT
>NW_011958896.1:0-1670 GCF_000949405.1 Vollenhovia emeryi | reverse complement strand
GGTTCGCAATTCTCAATTTTCGCCGTCTACGCGGGGCGTCGGCGAAGACCGGCGCGACGGCCGCATTCAAATCTCCCGCGGCGTCGCGGGCGAGCGTGGCGCCGCCCGGCGGCGTCCGGCGGAGCCCGAGCCGCGGCCCCGGCGGTGCGACGACGTAGCGAGGAAGCGAGCGAGTGAGCGAGCGAGCGGGGCACGCGAACGCTGGTGTTGCTGCCGCCGCTGCTGTTGCGTGCCACAGTGCAACGCCATTTTCTGTGCCCGCGAGTGAGGTCGATTCGCGTACGTTGGTCCGTTCGCTCGCGCGAACGGTCCGGTCGGTCGGTCGGACGTCGCAGCGGTGTCTCTCGGGGGCGACGTCGCCCACGTTGATCGGCGGCCGCCCCGCCGCTCGGCGAGGACTCCTCGTCGTCCTGCCCGCTTACTCCTGCTCGCCTGTGCTCGGCTTCCCCGCCCGGGATATGCGCGGACACGCGGCGGACAGCCGTGCGACGGATACGATGGTGAGTGGCGAGAGAGGTGAGGCGCGAGTGGGAGAGAGAGAGAGATAGAGAGAAACGGAGACGGAGCGCGGCTAATCGCGAGCGATCGGTGAGCGGGCGTGCGGGCTCCGTGTGTTCCCGTTGTAACCGTCTCGTGTCAGTCGATCTTTTTCCCGTGTCGTCGCGCGGCCACGATAACGGAATCCCAAGGCGCGGGGCAGCGATAAAAGCGAGCGCCGCGGCGTCGAGGAAAGACGGCGTTGTATATCGCCGCCGCCGCCGCCGCCGCCGCCGCCGCTCGATGGGCGGCGGTTTCCCGGGGGGAGGGAGCGGCACATGGCCGTCGTCGCGTAGGGCACGGGGCGCCGGCTGTCCGTGCAGGGGGTGGCCCTCCCCGAGAAGTGTTCTCGCTCGCGCTCTCTCTCTCTCTCTCGCTCTCTCGCGCGCGCGGCGAACGAGCGTCTCTCGACTTCTGTCTTTTTCTCTGCCTCTCCTTTTCTCACCGCGCTCGAGGGACGGAGCGACGCCGCTGTCTTCGTTGACAGCGCGACGCCGACAGCCGCAGG
Organism: Vollenhovia emeryi; assembly: GCF_000949405.1. Taxonomy (NCBI): domain Eukaryota; kingdom Metazoa; phylum Arthropoda; class Insecta; order Hymenoptera; family Formicidae; genus Vollenhovia; species Vollenhovia emeryi. The sequence goes on along the minus strand of NW_011958896.1, from coordinate 625 downwards.
TCGCTCCCTGTTGGCACACTTGCGTGTAATTATTATATTATTGTTATTATGAATCCCTCGCGCGTCCGTGGGACGATGAAGACCCGCTGCCATAAGATTGATTGGGTAATACGTTGCCTGATTTATAGCCCCATTTTGGAGGCGGTCGCAAGTCGCGATGTCTCGACTACGCGCCCCCAACTCTTTCTTTCTTTTTTTTCATTTCCGTTTCGATGTAACGTCGATTACACGAAACAACGGATCTGTTAAGAGTCGACGGAGGGGACAGTGAGGATGCAACGTGGGACGTGGCGTCAAAACTACGATATCCAATCGATATCACGAGCGCGTGATTGCCGAGCGTTTCGGCACGATTTCGCGCCACCTCGAGCGCGCGACGTCATAATAAATAAATGTCTCACGTGCTCGGTGTCGGACCGCGGGAGAGTATTTCGTAATTGGTTCGGAAGGACAGTCGGAAGGCCAGTGTGAAAATAATTAAACGGCAGGCCGTAATACGACGGCGAAGCGGAGAAAACAGCCGTAATGTCAAAACACTGTGAAGAAATATTTCAAGTTTTAAGCGTGGTCTACAATGGCAGTAGGAGTAGTGGATTAAGGCTGTAAAGGCTGGTCTACAATACAT
>NW_011958895.1:0-1670 GCF_000949405.1 Vollenhovia emeryi | reverse complement strand
ATAATATCGATCCAAAATTGCATATACATGTGAAACTTGAGTAGAACTATCGGGAACTCTCGCCAAAAATGATATTAGTGAATGCGTTTTGGTACTTTAGAGGGGAGGGTGTCGTGCTAGATTCGCGAAGTTAGCACGACGTTGTTTAAAATGTGAGTTTTTCATATAAGGAGTGCGGAACTCTTTCTAATTTTTATCAGGAACTGTAGAACTATGAAAAGTGCTATTGGAACTCTAGATTTTTTTTTGGAATTCGTAGAATGTCGTGCCAACTTCACAGACACATAACTCTAATCCTAATAAAGGATGCTTTTATTTTTAACATGACAATGGACTTTCAATTGCTTGACTTATAAATATTGTATCAATGGATAATATAAGAAATACTTTTTAAAAGACAAATAGTATTTTAAAACAAAACTGGCTCGAGTATTGTTGATTATCTATTTTTGGCTATTTTATACAATGTCATACGAGTGTCATCTAGTCAAAAAGCTCATGGACGACTAACTCGAAAAGTTTCACCGAGAGAAGACAGAAGAGATCCCGAGGTGTGTGTGAAGCTGGCATCTCATTTCGTGGAAAATCATTAATTGTTGAGAGTTCTGACTTCCTTTCTAATAGTTCTAGAGTTCCTGATACATTAAACACATAGTTCTGGCTTTTAAGACCAAAAAATTGAAAAGTGCAAACTGATATGCTAACTTCACGCTGCAAATCACTTTGTCCCCGGATGATTTCCTAATTATTTCTGCTAGGATTTTTATCGCATGAGAATTCTACAGTAGTTCTAGAAAGAGTTCTGGCGAAAAAACATAGTTTTTATAATTTAAAAAATTTTTATCACTTTACAAATATATCCTCATGGAGACAAAGGTGATTTGCTGTCCAAAATAACAGAGTTCTGACTTTCTACAAATAGTTGTCGCATAGTTCCGAACATATTTAAACATTTTCTACAGAGTTCTACACGGTAGAACCGATAAATAATTTTTAAAAAATTAATACTGTCCGAAAAATGTCTAAGGCAGATAGAGATGATTTGCTCTCCGAAAGGACAGAGTTCTGGCTTTATTAAAATAGTTCTTGTGTAGTTCCGAACATATTTTAGTATTTTTGAAATAGTTCTATGCAGTGGAATCGATCAATAATTTAAAAAAATACTGCCTGAGAACTGTCTTTCAGGCAGATAGAGATGATTTGCTGTCCGAAAGGATATACATAAAACAAGATATTTGGTAACTGTAAAAAATTACTTCAACTAAACTGTTTTGTTGAAGACACAAAATTATTTTGTTGGGGGAACAAAACAATTTTGTTCGGCATATTTTAACCAAATTGTTTTTTTTTAATTATTTATTGCTTCCACTGCATAGAACTGTTTAAACAATACTAAAATATGTTCGGAACTATGCGAGAACTATTTTAATAAAGCCAGAACTCTGTCCTTTCGGACAGCAAATCATCTCTATCTGCCTTAAAAACAGTTCTCGGACAATATTAATTTAAAAAAAATTATTTATTGCTTCCACTGCATAGAACTGTTTAAAATATACTGTAATACGTTCGGAACTACGCGAGAACTGTTTGTATAAAGCCAGAACTCCGTCCTTTCGGACAGCAAATCATTTCTATCTGTCTTAGACATTTTTCGGACAGTATTAATTTTT
>NW_011958894.1:0-1670 GCF_000949405.1 Vollenhovia emeryi | reverse complement strand
TTCACATTATTGTTAGCCGGATAAAGAGCAGCAACCACTGACCACGCGAAGCATGCATTGTCCGTTGCTTGGACGTGAATCACAGCTTTTTTCCGTTTAATAAAATCCGGCACTATAATCTTACATCCTGCCCGCAGTGGATTGCATTTGTTTATATTTACATGGAGATTGAGGATGCGTGACAGTGCCCACCCACTGTCACGTTCCTGGAACTCTTCGAGTTTCGTTAAGGTAGGCTCGATAACGTGAGACTCATACCATTGCTGTAAATCTGTTGTATTGAAGAGTTCATGGTTGCGTGTATTTACGCTTTTATTCTCACGCTTGTCTTTTACTACAAATTCACCATTGAATATTGTGTTTACCTTGACACAATTGTGTTGTTCAATAGTGTTCCGTAAATGTTGGAGCACCGTATCACGAGCGTTCTCCAGAAATTTGCGCGGCTATATATGACTCACATTGTTCACCACACCGGTTAACACGCGGTTTTTAAACGCGGTGTCGATCTCACGCCACGAAAGTTGCGTGGAAGGATCAATACTCGCGTAATCACCGCCGACAACAGCACTTGTATAATCACCGCCGCCAGAATGTTCTGTGGAAGGTCCTGCACGTGCAAACTCACTGTCACCATTGTCAAAATGTCTCGTGGTAGGTTCTGCACTTGTATAATCGAAATGTATGAAGCGTCTTTCCATGCGTATCTTTAAACCTTCGAGTCGCGCGATTCGAGCTATCAATGAATTTTTAGCGCCAACGGATAAGCGCGGACGCTTGACACGACAGTGTTCTTCAAATTCCTCAAAACATTCAGTGCATTATAAAACCCACTGAAAGTACTCTCCCAACGTCGCGATCTTGTTGACCTGCTCCACCAAGTCTTGCTCGCGCTGCTCCATCGCACTATTAATCGTCGTTGCACTAACGTCTTTTTCACTTAAACACAACTTTTATCATTATTACTATCTATATAATATACTTAACACTATCCGCAGTACTATTAAATATATATATCTATTAAATTCACGATATAAGATGACGACAGGAAAGTTCACTTTCAACTGAGACTGTGTTGGTAACATCGACGAGTGAAACTCTGAGGTTGGCTTTACTATCTCTTAGGAAAATTTTCTTAACTCCCGCCCTTAAAAATTTTGCTCTATATCTTAGGCGGAGTTTTCCAATCCACATTTTTGACGCTCATTGGTGGGCTAGATTGATTTTCTTTATCGACTTATATATATTTTCTACGTCTCGTTTACGTTGTCTCCAACCCATTACCGCCCTGCGTTCTCTTCCCGATCATTGCAGTTCTCTCCCTCCCACTCATATAGAATAAGACAGAAAAAATATATAGAAGTCGTAGACCTTTTCTAAAATAGGTCTGACCTTCATAAAAGCATGCTAGAATATTCCTGCCGATGTACTGGTTTTCTCTCAATTTTTTTTCTATATTTCCTGCCTAATAGAAAATATATAGAAATCGTAGACATTTTCTAAAATAGGTCTGACCCTGCGTTCTCTTCCCGATCATTGCAGTTCTCTCCCTCCCACTCATATAGAATAAGACAGAAAAAATATATAGAAGTCGTAGACCTTTTCTAAAATAGGTCTGACCTTCATAAAAGCATGCTAGAATATTCCTGCCGATGTACTGGTTTTCTCTC
>NW_011958893.1:0-1670 GCF_000949405.1 Vollenhovia emeryi | reverse complement strand
GTTTTTTCGTTACTGTGTTGAAATGCTAAAGTAAGATGTTACATTATGGAAATACATTATTATTATTTAATAATCAATATTAAAAGTTAAAACTTTAAACTAGTTTCTATATAGCAAGTCATCGAGCATACAAATTCGAGACATCGATAAATGCTTACAGTGCATTCTCATGTGACATTGACTTCCAGCGCCCAATATCGGAATATTTTTGTCAATAAAGAATAATGCGCGCGACCAGCGCACGATCTATTGAACGGATATAAAAGATAATAGGGAACTAAAGTAACGATAAAAGGAACGGTTGAATTTGTTACCGTTACTGTAAAAATGTAACGATATTACCGTTACCGTTACAGACATAAAAAAGTAACGATCTTTACCGAGAAAAAGTAACGAAAACGGTAACGGCGTTACAAGTAACGTGTTACTTCCCAACCCTGTATATATTATATAACATTTTTTTTAGGTGTAAGCAATAAGATATATTCATGATCAGAGACCGAAATGCGGTGCCGTTTTCCTCAATCCAAGCGCGCCAGCGGCCAAAGGCCGCGAGAAGCAGTACTGTATATGTCACATTGATCTAACGTAGCAACAAGGACACCGTCGAGTAAAGTACAATAAATTTATAATTATATAAATGTATGTATATAAATTTACTAATATAGATACATGAAAAGTTTATTATCCCCCTTTTCACGATTCTGATTGGTCGTGAAGTCAGCACGATTAATTAGCATCGTGAAAAAGGGGTAATAATAAACTTTTCATGTATTTATATTAGTAAATTTTTGTAATTTATATAATTACAATTTTAATAAATTTGTACTTGACTCGACGGCGTCCTCTTTGCATTGTTAGATCGATGTAGCATATACGGTACTGCTTCTCGCGGCACACAGAGGGAAAAGGGCATACTTTTAGACAAAAATCACTTTACGACGTAATTTTGAACTTTTTTTAATTTACTTGTTATAAATTGCTCTATAATCGTATCATGTCCCTTTTTGAACGAAAATATCATACATTAACCTTTAATTTTATCTGATTCTTGAATTAGCAGTATAAGAATAAAACAAGAGAAAAACCAAAAGATTTATCTCCCCTGAAGTTAAAGATTTATTAATAAATTAAAATAAAAACTTCTAAAGATAAACGTTTTTAAATAAAAAAAAATATTGACACAAATCATAACCATTATGATTTCGACATTTTGAATTTCAGCTGTAATTAAAAAAGGGGCATGAAACGATTATAGAGCAATTTATAACAAGTACATTAAAAAAAGTTCAAAATTACGTCGTCTAGTGACTTTTGACAGAAAGTGTGCCTTTTTCCCACTGTGTGCCCCTCGGCCATTGGCGTGCGCTTGGAATGAGAAAACTTATATCGTGATGCGGTCTCTGTTCATGATGCTCAAATAAATTTTTTTCAAAATTTTCTATTAGTTTTTAACATTTCACAAGAAATTTTTTAAAACACACTTTTCAATTCAAAAGTAAAAACGCAATCCTTTGTTTTTGTACAAAATTCCTGTATTTTTGTGTTTTGTGGCATTTATTAGAAATTTTATATTTTCTTTAGTACGAAACATGTTCGTTTTGACGACGAGCAGTACAATAAAAATTAAAAGCATTTCCGCTAATTGCATGTAATAAAAAATTAAACTA
>NW_011958892.1:0-1669 GCF_000949405.1 Vollenhovia emeryi | reverse complement strand
AACGATTTATTACCAAGTCCGCGATAGCCTCTCGAATCTTTTTGCCGTTCGCCTTACGGAGCGGACAACACTCGATCCATTTAGTGAAAAGATCCTGGATGACTAACAAATACACGAAGCCACTGCGTGAAGCGGGAAACGGACCCATAATATCCGCGGCTACAACCGACCACGGCGTGTTTACTGTGCGTCGTCCCATCAAACCGGCCGGAACGTTCTGCTCGACTTTCGTCCGTTGGCAAACGTCGCAACGGCGCACGAAACTCGCGACGTCGCGAAACATACGCGGCCAATAATACCTTGCCGCCACGCGCCGATACGTCTTTTCGACTCCTCCATGTCCGGCTTGAGGCGGATCATGGTTATTTCGAATTACCTCGAGACGCGATTCCTGCGGAAGCACCAATTTCCACGCTTCGAGATCGTCCACGACTTGTGATACGACCGGGTTCGGTTTTCGAAAATAAAGCGAGTCTTCCTCGACCTTCCACCCCGGGTATTTACGCGGCTCGCTTTCGATACTCCGTACACGCGCATCGTACCATGCGTCTCCCGTGATCGCGACGGCGCACAATTCTTCGGTGGTGTCGTACAATTCCTCGGCGGATTCATACATTCGCGATAGCGCATCGGGAACATGATGTAATGCCCCCTTACGGTGCTCGATCTCGTAGTCGTACTCTAGTAACTCGAGGGCCCACCTCGCTAATCGTCCTGTCGGGTTTTTTAAATTATGCAGCCACCGTAAGCTGCTGTGATCCGTAATCACTTGGAATTTATAGCCCTCAAGATACGGCCTAAATTTTCGGATCGCCCATACAACTGCTAGGCACTCTTGCTCGGTAGTCGAGTACTTCTTTTCCGCTTCCGATAACGCGCGACTTGCGAAAGCAATAACGTGTTCTACGCCCTCCGATTCCTGGGTTAATACGGCGCCCAGCCCGACCGAACTCGCGTCCGTTTGAAGCGTGAACGGTAATTCGAACTTCGGGCACGATAACGTGGGCGGTTCCGTGATGCAGGATTTAATGGCTTCGAACGCCGATTTTTGGTCACCCCCCCACTCCCAAGAGTAGTTCTTTCGGAGGAGACGCGTAAGCGGCTCTAATTTCGCGGCACACTGCGGTATGAATCGGCGGTACCAAGACGCCATTCCGATAAAGCGTCTTAGCTGTTTAATATTTCGGGGTGGCGGATATTCGAGGATCGGCGCGGTTTTATCAGGATCGACTCTCAAGCCTTCGTGCTGTACCAAAAATCCCAGGTACTTTACTTGCGATCGGCAAAATTTACTCTTTTCGGGATTGATCGTAAGACCGGCTTCCCTTATTCTGTCTAACACGCGTTTGAGCCACACGAGGTGCTCATCGAACGAACGGGTGACGATAACAATATCGTCTAAATAGGCGAACGCGTGAGGCTCCATTTCCGGTCCGATTAGGCGATCAAGCAAGCGTTGAAACGTTGCGGGCGCGCCGGTGAGTCCGTACGGCATTCTTTTAAAATGAAATAATCCCTTACCGGGAACCGTGAAAGCCGTTAGTTCGCGACTACTCTTTTCCAACGGTATCTGGAAATATGCCTGACTTAGATCGATGGTCGAGATATACCGGGCGGCCCGTAATTTGTCTAAGATCGCGTTCATGTACGGTAGCGGGTACGCGTCCTT
>NW_011958891.1:0-1672 GCF_000949405.1 Vollenhovia emeryi | reverse complement strand
CCTTCCGCCATTTTGAATCCGCCATTTTGAATTTTGAAAATCTGGTGACGGATTCGTCATCAGTGAACCCAAATACCCCCTCAACAGGTATTTTTTTTGTAATGCAAAAATTTTACATTTTTTATCCTACGTTTTGGCCGCCATATTGGATCACCCATTTTGGATAGTAAAAATCAGCACACGGCATTCGATAGCACTTATTTTTTTATGAAGTTTAAGCCCATACTCGTTTACTTTCGTTGAAACCAATTTTGGGTAGGCGGCCTCACCGGTTGACGGAGAATGACCCATAAACATTGAATCACCCCCACGTGAATATTATTTATAATACATAATACCACTGGAAATGTTTTACCTTCTTTTAATCTTTTCCTGGAACACTACACTTTCATTACTGTCATTTATCTTATCTTTGGCTCGTTATAACTATATAATATTGTAGAATTTTTTTATAGTTTAATTAATAGTCGCGTAGTAATACACGTGCTGGTGGTTCAAAGAAATACATATCAACTAATGACAGCATGTTTGTTGTTATTTTTGCCAACCTTTGGTTGGCAGCAGTCGGTCGTAAAAAGAATTGACCAATCACAGTCGATTATTTTCCTCACAGTCGATTGTTTTCCTCACATTCGCCAACAAAGGATAGCCGCGTATCAGTGTTGTTGGTTGGCGTGAAAGGGGCTCCCATTTCCCGCGTAAGAACATTACTGGTACGCGGCTATCTCTGAATGTGTTCCGGGGCAAGACACCGCTACTGTAGCGCTACACGAATGCGTATGTACCAGCCATTGGCTGCTTACGCCGTTTACGGTAGCAGTGTCTTAAAACAGCCAATGGTTGGTACGCATTCGTGTAGCGCTACAGTAGCGGTGTCTTGCCGGAACGCAGCAAATGGCCCCGTTCAGCAGACACAACTGTTGAGTGAGCGCTGGGTATGATTGGTTAATATTTTTAGATCCAGCCAATCATATTAAGAAATCATTGAGCGCTCACTCAACAGTTGTGCTTGCTGAACGTGGCCTTTGTTGTACGATCCGTGAATGTGCCGGTTTCATTTGAACAGAAGATTCGTTTTCTGTAGGATCTAGTGATAGTACATCGACAAACATTTGTTTATCGGCTTGCATTTACTTTGCTTTATAGGTAAGTAATAAACCCTTGATGTAATTTATTATACGTTTAGAATGATGTGAATGTGTCCCAGCCAGAAATAACTCGTCGATCGACGTCGAAACGATGTCGCGTCGACATCGAAACCGCCATATTGACATCGATTCGACAGCGTTTCGACGTCGATCGACGAGTAATTTCTGACTGGGGTAAAACTATGGGTTGTTTTCTGACCGTCTGTGGATAGTTAAGTACGATCTTTGCACGACTTTTTCATTTAATTTCTTTCCCCAAATCACCTACGAGATAAAAACTAATGATTTAATAAATGCAACCATCGTAGACATTCCAGAGTAAATTAACCTAAGTTGCATTTGATCAAAACAATTATTTCAAGCATTTAGTGTGTTGTACATTGTATCTCTGCGCTTTTTAATATTAGCTACGAGCTACTGCGAGTATAACGTTGTGTCTCAGTCAAATGTATGTAGTTTTAGCCATTTTACAATGAGTCATTTATCGTTAGGCTGGGTCTACATTGGATGTCGTAAGTCGTGTC
>NW_011958890.1:0-1669 GCF_000949405.1 Vollenhovia emeryi | reverse complement strand
GTATCAAGGCCATACAATTATGCGACCACCAAGAAGTCTACACATTTCCAGCGGAAGCTCGGTTAACGTCCAGCCACACAGAACTAATAAAAAACGCGGTCATTCAAGGAGGATTAAAGTCAATAAAGAAGCGCGGACAAGTTCGGAACCTCGTTATTACACTGGGGGACGACCTTAAGAAAATATATCTCGATGTCGAAGGAAATGTCTGCTTCAACGGCATATATTTGGACGAATCGGTCGCGCCGAAGAACACCCCCCTGACCAACGAACAAGCCACGTCGGGAAAGAACAGGAGTTTATCGTCGTTGACGAAGGATATGGTCGTGGAGAAGTTCACCGGTAGGAACCAGAATGCGCAATCGTGGCTAAAAACGTTTGTATCGGAATGCCAAAGGATGGAGATAACGGAAAATCAGCGCCCTGAAGCATTACGCCTATTTCTGGAAGGCTCCCCTACAGACTGGTTTGCAGCTACCCGGAAGCTCCTCGACGGAGAAAACCCAACTTGGACAGAATGGAGCCAGTCATTTTTGGACACGTATGGAGATAAAGGGTGGTCTGAAGCCGCATTCGCGTATAATTTTAGATTTATAAAAGGGTCATTAACAGAATACGCTGTAAAAAAATTAAATTTACTTGTCGACGCGGACCCCGATCTTACTGAAAAGTCTAGAGTTACACATATTGTAGTAGGCTTACCTCCGTTTATCCGCGAGAAACTAAACAAAAGAGACATCGTTACACAGAGTAAATTAATGATAGAGCTCAATCAGTTAGAATCATTCGCGAATAAGACATCTAGGTTCAGAAATACGGGTACTCCGAACAACAGTAATAAATCGAACTCAAATAAGAATCAAGAACAAGAAAAAACACCGTGCACGTTTTGCGAAAAATTAGGACACCCAGGCCGCTATCATCCGGAACAATTTTGTAGGAATAGGAAATCACTCAATAGAAATATTAAAGTAGCTAATAATACAGAGTTAGAAGACGCTTTAAATGATGAGATTCCGGATCAAAAAAACTAGACTTGCCTCCGCTTATCGGATTGAAGGTGTTCGTAGAAAATCAACCGGCAAAGGGCTTATACGATCCCGGAGCAAACATTACGATGATTAAATACGAATTTTTAAAAAAATTAGGTAAAAACATGCAAATATCAAAACCCTACACCTTCAGGACTATGAGCGGAGAGGACAAAGTAAAAGGACTAATATACCTTAAATTAAAAATTTTTGATACAGAAAAGAAAACGAGATTCTTCGTAACCGACAATAAAGAATTTAAATACGATATTCTGATAGGCCTCGACAGTATTAAAGATTACAGATTACGTCAGGATGAGAACCTTCAGATTTCGCAAGCGTCAGGAGAAAATATAACTAAACAAAAAACCCATGATAGGGAAATACAAATAAATTGGAACGAGTTCATACCCATAAAAGATTTCGACATAAAAACTGAACACTTAGATAAGAAAAAAAAGAATGCGATATATAAATTAGTAGATAAATACGAATCGCTTTTTGCTAAAAACAAATACGATATAGGAAAAGTGAAAGATTATGAAGCCCATATAAAACTGTTAGAAAACCGATACATAGCAAAAAACCCTATAGGTGCTCTTTTGAGGATCAACAAGAAATTGAGGGACAGATAAAAA
>NW_011958889.1:0-1669 GCF_000949405.1 Vollenhovia emeryi | reverse complement strand
TTGACACACTGCTACACACATTGGTTCACACCAATTCACATGTAACCTAACATGTGCAATTTGCCGCGCTTTTAGAGAATTCAAAAAAACGCTTCAGCCGTACTACCTCTCCGGCTGTAGCATTGGAAGCGAAATAGAGGGGGAAATCTGTGACGTTTCAGTGACGTCATTGGTACTGCTGAAGCGTTTGCAAGTGATACATTGACCGGACTCGAAACACTTCAAAGCATTCGTAGTGGCAGCTTGACCGCACCCTCAGAGATGCGAGCACAGCGTGGCGCGAAAGTCTCACGATAAATAACGAACGTGTATTCCGTTGAAATAGTTCTGTGATTGGTAATACACAGGTTACGGTTACGCTCCATGTGGATCCAGTCTCACTGATGCGATCAGCTGGACACGATTATCGCCGGCTTGCTGCCATGTTGCCACCGACAATCTGACAGATATTTGGCAGTGACATCTCTCGAGAAAGCCTGCAACTCTTTCTACACGCCATGTTGTCTTTTTCTCGTTTTCTAGCATTGGATTTTCAGACTTGCGATGATTAGAACTAATCTTTTTTTCTAGGCTATTAATCTTAGTTCTAATTGCACGATATTGTTCTTATATGTTATCCCTAGACTATCCTGGTCTCATTTTGTATATATTTATTGTAGAATTTTTGTATCAAGCAAATATTGTCGTCAAGTATGCCAAAAATTAGTAAAATTTGTATTTTTGGGGGGTTTTTTTATATAAAGTCGACCAGCATAGTGTAGATTTTGCTGCGTACTTTAATTCCGTATAAGAATTTTGCATTTCTATAAAGCCAATTAAAAGATTAGTTCTAAACAATAATGTCGATAAAACAGACGGCTTTAGCATCCTCTTAAAAAAAAAATACGTGTCACTTTTTTCCTTTCTAGAACGAGAAAAAAAAATTTCAGGCGAATCAAAATTTTGATTGTAAATCTGATATGGAATGACCCATATACAGGGTGAGGCATTTAAAACTGTTTTTCAGAATATTTGGAAAAATACAAATCGGATTAAAAAAAAGTTGCAATAAAAGTTGTTCACCTCGAAGAGGGTCATCCATTAACATAAAGCTCGACCCCCCTGCAACACTCCCGGGGGCGGGAGGGGGGTAACTTTTCTTAATCTTAAATAGAAACCCCCATTTTTTATTGCAGATTTGGATTCTCCGTGAAAAAATATGTAACTTTTGTATGAGACATTTTTTTCGTTTCATGATAGATGGCGCTGTAATCGGCAAAAATGAAAATGAGTTGAAAATTGTTGAAAAATGGTAATATCTCAAAAAAATACACATCAGATTAGGAAAATCAAAGTAAATTTTTTGATATTTTTGAAAATGCTATCATGTGACACCGTCTACCCTCCTGCAATGCATTCTTAGACTACTTTTAGCTTTACCCAGGAACAACGATGTGGACGTAGTAGTAATTTGTTCCCTTCGGGGTTCTTGATTTTGGTGAGTCCCCTTGCCTCTCACTATCTCGGGGTGCTTGATTACTGTGAGTCCCCTTGCCTCTCATAGTTCTCGGGGTGCTTGATCACTGTGAGTCCCCTTGCCTCTCACTATCTCGGAGTGCTTGATTACTGTGAGTTCCCTTGCCTCTCACTATCTCGGGGTGCTTGATTACTGTGAGTCCCCTTGCCTCTC
>NW_011958888.1:0-1671 GCF_000949405.1 Vollenhovia emeryi | reverse complement strand
ATATATTTAACCCGGGTTAACTGTTCTGTAAAGCAGATAATTTTCCATCATTTGTATACGGTGTACAAGTGAACGGTGTACAAGTGAGCGGTGTACAAGTGAGCGGTGTACAAGTGAGCGGTGTACAAGTGAGCGGTGTACAAGTGAGCGGTGTACAAGTGAGCGGTGTACATCTGAGCGGTGTACAAGTGAGCGGTGTACAACTTTTGCGTGTAGAAATGAACGGTGTCAACTTTTGTGTGTAGAAATGAACGGTGTACAACTTTTGTGTGTAGAAATGAACGGTGTACATTTTTACGTGTCTAATTGCACCGTGTCGAAAATTTATTTTCTATGTGTCCAAAAATCACTGTGTCTAAAATTTCTGTGTCTAAATGAACCGTGTCCAATTGAACCGTGTACACCAAAATGTGTCCATTCGAACCGTGTCTATTTGCAGCGTGTCCAATTGTACTGTGTCCAGATGCACCGCTCCCATACACCTAGACACCGAAAACTACGGGGCGCACTGTCTGGACGTCGTCATCGGCGACCTGGGATACGTGAACATCGAGTGCAAGGTATTAATACACCTAGACACCGAAAACTACGGGGCGCACTGTTTGGACGTCGTCATCGGCGACCTGGGATACGTGGACATTGAGTTCAAGGTATTAATACACACCCCTATTAACCTGGACCCCCCACCATCGCAAATCAAGTTCGCACTAGGTCAAAAATTTAGTGCTATTTAGGTGCTATTTTAGTACCACAGTCCGAATTTTAGTGCTCAAACCGTTTAGCAGGAAATTACGTAAAAAATGGGGGGGTCCAGCTTGCCATTAAGCTGCAACCCCCCATACCCCAAAAAATATATGGAGTGACCCTACATACAAAATAAATACACCAGAATTAAGTGCTAATTAGGTGCTTTACGATAACCACAAACATACCTGAAATATTTAACAAATAGCCTCAGAAAATAAATAATTTGTCAGGAGAGCGCGCGCGCCGCGTGGTAGAGTGCGTTACAACGACGTCAGAGAATTAGGTGTTCGAATGAATTCTGTGCTAAAAGAGTCCTCAGATATACACTGAGAAAAATAACCGGCAGTTTTAAACGGAAAAAACCGTTAAAGTGCTTAATCCGATGCATTTCTATCGGATTTGAAGGTATCCGATAGAATAATGGCTACGTACCTTCATCCGATGAAATATTATTTCCGATCAAATGTTATCGGATAATGAGAAGTTATTCTTTTTCCGTTCAAATCTTATGGCAATCTAATCGGATGTTGCTCTTTATCGGATAAAAACCGAATATTTTATCCGATGAAGTTTAGTGCCTGAACGGATATGTTATTTCCGATTAAAAAGTATCCGATAGAAAATTATACAAATTATTTTGTGTCGTCCGTATCATGCGTATTTCTGCGAGTGCACGCAGTAGGGCCTCAGAGACGAGACGAGACAAGAGAGACAAGTTTATTTCATCTTCCCATATTTCTGAAAAGTTAAGATTATCCGTATATCATACGTAATATGTTATAAGTGTATAAGTTTATTATACATATAATAATAAGCGCTTCTTATATGATTGGTTTATATGTTGTTATTCAGTGGTCACGTTCAGCAGAACGTTGATTGTGCAACTGTTAAAAGTGTTCTGTACTGAGATTGACTTATATTTTT
>NW_011958887.1:0-1668 GCF_000949405.1 Vollenhovia emeryi | reverse complement strand
GCAGTGATCAACGTACAATCCGATGGACAATGCATGTTTCGCGTAGGTCGGTGGTCGCCGCTCTCTATCCGGCTGAAAGAAACGTGGAGCGCGAATCGTCGTATCCACATTACAGTGATGTGTTGAACCTGCGAGACGTTCCAATGCCGATAACATTAAGAGGTATTAAAAAGTTTGAACAATTGAACAGTATTTCCATCAATGAGCATCGATGAAAAGAACAATTGTGAACGCGTAATCGTACCGCTACGAGTCGCTGATGAGAAGAAGGAGAAGCACGTGAACCTATTATACCTGCAAGATCAGGGGGATGCTGAAGTGGGTCACTTCGTCTGGATAAAAAACTTATCCCGCCTTGTCAGTTCTCAACTCAGCAAGAAGGAGCACAAAAAGCACATTTGCGATCGGTGAGTATCGACAAGATTTGTGAAACTTATTTTATTTGAAAAAATATATATTTAAAAATTTTTGTCTTTCCAGATGTTTGCACTACTTTAGCTCCAACGTCAAGTTGCAAGCCCACATCGTGGACTGTCAACAGATAAATGACTGCGCGATCACATTACCCAGCGAAGAGGACAAGTGCCTCAGTTTTAACAATCACAGTAGGAAGGAACGTGTGCCGTTTGTCGTCTACGCCGACTTGGAGTGTATCCTGAAAAAGATGGATACGGATCCGAAGACATATCAGCACCATGAAGCATTTAGTATCGCTTATTACCTGCACTGCTCATATGACGACTCGCTATCAACATATCAGTTTCGTCGTGACATGGATTGCATCGCATGGTTCGCTGACCAACTAGAAGAATTAGCATATCGTGTAAAGAATATTCTATCGAGTAATGTTCCCATGCAAACACTTTCGAAAGAACAGTATGAGAAATTTAATAGCGCTATGCACTGTCACATATGCGAGAAACCGTTCACGCCAGACGACACTCGGGTGCGCGACCATTGTCATCTAACCGGACAATATAGAGGCCCCGCACATTCCAATTGTAACTTAAATTACAAAGATGCGTATTTCATTCCAATCGTTTTTCATAATTTATCCGGCTATGACGCACATTTCATAATTAAAGAAATCGCTACCGCGTTCGAGGGTAAAGTTGATGTATTACCGATAACGGAGACATACATTTCCTTTACAAAAAATGTAAAAAGTACCACAGAAAACTCAAAGCGGCAAAATTGCATAAAGCTGCGATTTATTGACTCATACAAATTTCTGAGTACCAGCCTCGATAGATTGGCATCGTTTCTCCATAGAGACAAATTAAAAATTGTACGATCCGAATTTTCAACATTATCCAGCGACGATTTCGATCTATTGACACGAAAAGGTATATTTCCCTATGAATATGTGGATTGCGTGGACAAGTTGCAGGACCCGCGTCTACCTCCGCGCGAGTCATTTTTCAGTTCTTTGACCGGAGTCACCGTATCCGAGAGCGACTACGTGCGCGCCGAGAATGTCTGGCAGCGGTTCTCCATCCAAACCTTAGGCGACTATAGCGATTTATATATGAAGATAGATGTCTTGTTATTGGCCGACATTTTTGAAAATTTTCGCGATAGTAGCATCAACAGTTATGGATTGGATCCCGCGTATTATACTTTACCTGGTTTCACGTGGGACGCCATGCTGAAACACACGCGCGTAAA
>NW_011958886.1:0-1668 GCF_000949405.1 Vollenhovia emeryi | reverse complement strand
GACAAATTCTTTTTCAGGAGGGACAAAAGGTTTGGTTATTCAATCCAAAAAGAGAAAGAGGAAAGGCTCCCAAGTTACAGTCCAGTTGGGAGGGTCCTTTCTTAATAGTCAAGAGGCTTAGTGACGTTGTTTTCTGCATTCGGAAGTCGCCAAAGCATAGGTGTAAGGTGGTTCACGCGGATAGGTTAGCTCCTTTCAGAGAAAGGGAAAGATTTAATTAAAAGTAGAATCCATCTGTGGAGAATGAATGGTCTGTATGAATGTATGACTAAGTGTAATCATTCGTTTTGTTTGCTGTTTTGTTTCGTCGTACTTTATTTTTCAGGCCGTCAGAACTGCAAGACTTTCTTGAAGATGGTCCATGTTCTACGGCGCTGTAATTCTTCCTTCGTGGGAGGAAATCGTTATTTTGTTGTTTTTTTTTTTAAGAAGACTGCCCCGCCCGTGGTTGTTTTGATCCCGTGGTTTTTCCCACGTGGCTTTAAGCAAATGCTGGGGCAGGGACTCGGGGAGCCTGATAAGGCGTTGGGTCCACGGGAAAGATTCCCCCCCCTTGTCTGAAGACCTGGAGGAGGACATCTTGGAAGGACGTCACCGTCGTCGTCGTCATCGGGATAGTCGTCGTCGTCGTGATGTTCGTCAAAGGATATCGTCATTATGGGGACAATGATTACGCGGAGCTGTTAGGCAAGAGTCCGGCACGGGAAGGAGTCACCCTGGAGCCGGTGGGGGAGAGCCTGATTAACTCTGTCCAGGAAATCCGGTTGGGTGCTATCCCGAAGGGGGAAAGGACAGGAGTCCCATTCTCGCCTGGTCGGAGAACTAGCTGTTCCCCCTCTGATTGTCGGGACGACAATCTGAAGAGGAGGGGGGCAGTGTTACGCCCGCTAATATTGGACGCCCAGTATCTGGCGATTTGGCGAATTCCCTCTATGATGTTCAAGTTGCCTGGTTACGGTGGTGTTTTGTTGTTAACACGTTTGTTAACGAATTCAGAGTTTGGCCCCTGCCTGGTGCAGACGTTCGAGGGCCGTTCTTTCTGTGTAATAAAGATCTCCTTTTTCCTTCCTCACACGGCTCTATTTCAATTACGCGAGCGCGCACGCGAGTACGCGAGTGCGCGAGTGTGCGAGTGCGCGAGGTGTTGTGCGGACGGCGGAGCCGGACGTAACAGTATGTATGTAAGTATGTATGATTTATTGCTTCCTTTCGGTTACAAGGCGTTTTTACGGAACGTTCCCAAACCTCTCGACTCTCCTCCTCCTCTCTCTACATTTTCCATATCTTACATGTGTTGGCGCTTTTTCAGGGAGCGTTCCCGAACCCTTTACACTTCCTTTTCCCCTGTCTCTTCGCGCCCTGGCCATAAGCGACCCTTACACTCTCTTACCCCTCTCCCTCTCGGCCCTCCCTTTAAACCTCCCTCCACTTCTTCTATCGCGCATCCTTTCCTCCTCCTTCCATTTCCTGTTTCCACCTTCTGCCTTTTCTCCCTCCATCCTGTCTCGTCTTTCCTTCTTTCCTTTCCTGCTTCCTCCTTGTGTTCCCTCCCTCCTGTGCCTCCCTTCTCTCTTTCTTCCTCTCCCCGTCCGCCCCCTCTCCTTTCTCCTTCCTACAATCAAAGTCAAAATTATTTCATACTTCAAACTTACTATCCTTTTAACCACT
>NW_011958885.1:0-1667 GCF_000949405.1 Vollenhovia emeryi | reverse complement strand
AAATGTATACAAATAATGATTCACGAATCGCGAATTACGATCGTGTATAGTCTGGCTTCATCTCAACGGTGAAAAATTATGGTATTAACGTACTTTTGATGGAAGTATTATGTACTTTTGATTACTTTTGATTCGGGCGATTACGTACTTTTCTCTACTAGTTTCACTTAATTTTACACGACTGAATGATGATAATGTTTATTTACTACTATCGTATATAAAATACAATGTATTTTACTTCCACACTTTCCACACGTGACTGGCGAACATATAATGGCGGAGAACTCACAGCTCATCACAGTAGACAAAGACTGCAATATGACGATCGCGCGAGAGCTTCCCGTATCGGACGTGTCTGGACGTGTAGCGCGCAGTGCGCACAAGCAGAGATGCAAACTTTGGGGCCGAGCACCATCCAAGTGTTACACTCGGTGCTCACGCACTCAAGCGCAACCATGTCCGTGTGCTGCGCAGAGTGCTCTGCGCAGCACACGGACATGGTTGCGCTTGAGTGCGTGAGCACCGAGTGTAACACTTGGATGGTGCTCGGCCCCAAAGTTTGCATCTCTGCGCACAAGTCGATCGTACCAGTAAGGCTGATTTATAGAAGCCATAACCTGTTAATTTATGCCAATAAATTTAAGATTGCAATTTTAATACTTCCGTTTATAATAAATTCTTGGACACGACTTCTGCTCTAACAAACTTCATTTTAACTAAAGGTAAGTGTATAGAAGCAAGAAAATACATGGAATGCATTTAGAGGCATTTGTTCTTGTTTATGTATAAGATTCTTGTGTTTATTTCAGGTAGTAACTTGTGTGTCTCGTGCAAAAGAAAATGAGTACTAAATCACGGTATCGTGTTCAAAAGTGTCGAGCGTTGAAAAAAGCATGTTTTGAAGAAATTGAACAAATGAAAACTGCGAGTTCAACAAATTTACAAATCACGGAATCAAATACAAAATATGATAATTGTGGTAAGAACATATTTTTCAGTAACATAAAAATAATATAAAATAAAAATAGTTTTAAAGAAAAGTTTTAGAGATTGAATTGTATTTTAGAAAGCAGCAGATCTCATGACGCAACACAGGAAGATATAACTGGAAGATATACTGAATTTAATAATCTTGTGCACCAATATGTGATTACAAACGATATTTACAACGAATCTACAAGTTTCTTGACAAATAACAGTGAAACAGACATCACACAGAACATGGAAATTGAAAAATATTCTGTAGTTGACGAGCTACGTTGCTGGGCCATCGAATGCAATATTAAACATAACCATTTGGATAAACTACTAAATATATTGAGAAAAAACTCAATAACTGATTTACCAAAATCATCACTAACTTTTCTCAAAACATCCGAGGCAAGATATGAAATAGTGAACATGGAAGATAACAATTTTATATATCCGAACGGACAATTTGTTTATCTTGGTATAGAAGCAGGTCTAAAACAACAAATTAACAAAAACTTTTGTCAAAATATCATTCAGCTCTTGATTAATGTCGATGGTGTGCCTGTATCTGCTTCTGGAAGCAAATCTTTTTGGCCAATTCTTTGTAAAATATATTTTCCGGATGTATATAAACTGTTGCGGAGCACAGTGGGTTATTGCAATTCAATGAAAACTCGAAGTCCTTTTTGGAGTGT
>NW_011958884.1:0-1667 GCF_000949405.1 Vollenhovia emeryi | reverse complement strand
AAAAATAAATAGGACATAAAATGTATATTTCAAAGAGATCTACAATTTTGTTTAAAACATTTTTCAAAATTTTTAATATTTGTGTCTGAAAATTACATATAATTGGTCGACATAGTTTTTTAAATAACTTTTTAACAAACAACGAGCGACGGCTAAAACCTTCTGAGCGTTACTCAGGAGGGTAACCTTGACAACATATGTCAAGGTCAAGGTCATCGGGGCTGACTCCCCTATAGTGAACATTTACCAAAATTTTTTACCTTCTCCTCCACCCCCACCTCCAAAGTATCTTCTCTACAAAAGTAATGATATCGTCAAATGGCGCCAACTAAACTGAATATTTCTTGGCGCGAGACACTACCATGTCTCGTTATTCATATTTGAGTTGTCCCTGAATGCACATTGTCTATATTATATATGAACATAAAAATTATACAAAAATGCTTTATTTATTCTTAAAAATTACAATTATCAGAAATAGACTATAGTTTTGAAAATATATAGTGCTGATTAACCTTTAATTAACTGGGTACAGGTGCACTTGTTATTTGTAATTTTAGACAAATTCAATACGTACAGAGGCAATGCGATTTTCTATCAGCAATTACGTCTACGTATTGATTGCAACGAGTAAGTACAGGATGCGGACAGAAACCGATACGAATCGTATCAATAATTGCTAACAGATTCCTAGAGGTCGACATTTGCATACAGACGCAGATAGATACGGTATCCGCAATTGCGGATAAATACCGTCAGCATCCGATGCGTACAAGATGCGAACAGAAACCGACAGGACTCGTATCCGTAATTGCAGCCAGATTCCTACAGGTCGACATTGGCATACAGACGCAGATAGATACGGTATCCGCAATTGCGGATAAATACCGTCAGCATCCAATGCGTACAAGAGCGAACAGAAACCGACAGGACTCGTATCCGTAATTGCAGCCAGATTCCTACAGGTCGACATTGGCATACAGACGCAGATAGATACGGTATCCGCAATTTCGGATAAATACCGTCAGCATCCGATGCGTACAAGAGCGATCGTGAACGTACGATCTGTTGCAGAAATACTTTCAAATATCTTTATTCGTGTAACACTTTATTACTTATACACGTGTCGAACGAACACAGCTCTCAGCTACGCGAGTGGAATGCGAGTGCGCGCGGAGACGGAAACGGTAGCGAGGGCTAAACTAAAGTAGTCTTCTAAGTTGACACACGATGTCGCGCGCTGATCGATATTGATTCATGATCGACTGTTCCCGTTACCTTCCTATTCCATCGTACACTGACATTCCTCGGTAACGCAGATTACATATTAAAAGGCGTGATATCTTAACACTCCCTCTCGTCTTTTAATAGGATTAATATACTCCAAAACAGATTCGAAAACCTTGAAACTTATCTTTTGCGAGTGGTTTTGTTAAGGTATCAGCGAGCTGTTTTTGCGTGGAAACATATTTTATGTCGATTTCTTTTTCTCTTTGTTTTTCGCACGTATAGAAAAATTTTACCTCTATATGCTTCGTGTTTCTAATTGATTCAGGAATTTTTACAATTGTAATCGCTCTTTGATTATCACAATAGATTACGGTTGGATTTGATTGTACGCATTGCAAATCCTTCAATAATTTTCTGAGCCAAATTACTTCCTTAGA
>NW_011958883.1:0-1667 GCF_000949405.1 Vollenhovia emeryi | reverse complement strand
TGGCACACCCTGTATATACAGGGTGAGTTTTTTATCTTGAGACAACGAGAAATCTCGAGAACTGCACATCAAATCAAAAAAAGTTTCAGACAAAAGTTATATGGTTTCGAGGGGGCCATAAGACGGTACCATTGGTTTGACCTTGAAGAATTATTTGAAGGTCACATAAAGATCACACCAATTTTTTTAAATGGCATCCCCTATTTTTTATTACATATTCTTGTAGCTAACCTCGAGAGCTTTCCAAAACGCTATAATAAAGTATTTTTTTATTAAGAACTTTTTGAGTTATTAAGGTATGAAAGTTCCAATATTTTGACGTAAATTACAAAATATCTTGTAAAATATTCATTTTTTTATCATTTTACCTTAATACTTTTTTGAACAGAATAATGAGACAAATCAACTGGTGTAAAGAAAACACAATTTTGTAACAAGCAATAAAAAAAATTTTTTTTAAACAATTGTATTTTTTCTTTACATTGGTTGATTTGTCTTATTATTCTGTTCAAAAAAGTATTAAGGTAAGATGATAAAAAAATGAATATTTTACAAGATATTTTGTAATTTACGTCAAAATATTGGAACTTTCAAACCTTAATAACTCAAAAAGTTCTTAATAAAAAAATACTTTATTAAAGCGTTTTGAAAAGCTCTCAAGGTTAGCTACAAGAATATGTAATAAAAAATAGGGGATGCCATTTAAAAAAATTAGTGTGACCTTTATGTGACCTTCAAATAATTCTTCACGGTCAAACCAATGGTACCGTCTTATGGCCCCCTCGAAACCATACAACTTTTGTCTGAAACTTTTTTTTATTTGATGTGCAGTTCTCGAAATTTTTCGTCGTTTCAAGATAAAAAACTCACCCTGTATACAGGGTGAGTCACAACATTTGTGCCAGAGCTCGTGAGAAGGTAGAATGGATCGAGATGAACAGAAAAGTCCTGAATCATTTGTAATTTTCGCAATAGTTAACGAGTAATTAATTATAAAAAATCGTCGTCTTTGCCCTGCCCACTGTCCAATTCGAGTGCGTGGCGAGATGTGACCGCACGGCGATCGATATTGCCAGGCGAGGGATGGGGACGCGAGACGCGGGAACGGCGACGTAAGCTCACCGGCAACGGCGCGCTGTCCCTCCCCCCCCTCGCCTGGCAATATCGATCGCCGTGCGGTCAACCTCCACTAAGCTAGAAGGACCAAATCAGCAGAAATCTATCGGATTATTTAGTACTCATTTTGTACTAATTTGTACCACTCACAATAATTTTGTACCTCGTGCCATTTCGAAAAAATCCATGGCGCTGCTACCTTAATATTAAGCTAGCAGGACCAAAAAAAAAACAAAAAAGGAAACCAAAGACAGAAAAACAAAGAACTGAATTTGTACTAATTTGTACCATAAAAAGAAAATTAATACATTTATCCATTTTGCTAAAACAACCCCCAGTGAACTCAGCCCTATTAAGCTCCAGAGTAAAGTATCCTTTTCCACGAACAGAACCAATCGCTACTCATAGAATCGATTAGGGATCATTTGTACCGCGAAAATATAAAGTTGCAGATTTTGTACCCCCGTCGTTCGCTCAAAAACTACCCCCGACTCTTGAGAGCTTCAAGAGTAAAGTGCCCTTTTCCACGAGCAGAATCAATCCCTGCTCAT
>NW_011958882.1:0-1667 GCF_000949405.1 Vollenhovia emeryi | reverse complement strand
AATCCATCTGCCACCTCTGTTGCGCGCTCTCCACAGGGCGTTCTTCTGAGCTTCCTCCACCTTCGAATGCGCGCTCTTGCACAGGGCGTTCTTCGTTGGAACCGATTCACCAGCCCGGCATTAAGCACCCGGGTCCTATCTGAATCACGTACACCCTCGCCTCTTCTTCTCTTTCCTGACGCCTCGTGCCTTCTGTTTTGCTGTTTCTTTTTCGCCGTCGTCTCCGTTCCCCGAGTCAGACCCCACAAAAGAAAAGGGGGACTCATCCAGACAATCATGACAATTCTCCCATCTCTCATTACTACCGGCAATTTAACAGGGTCCCCTCGCTGTTAGGGAAACCTCGAATGGGCACCTGGCACACGGGGAAACAAACGGAATAAATAACGTTGTTCCAGATACGCATGGTGGCTTCGGAACAAGCATTCGAGCCAGTTAGGCATGCAAATGAAAGCATATTCGGGCCACGACAGCCCCGGCATATTTAGCCAATTCTCAAGTTCCTTTTCCTTTTCTTTTCTTATAAAGTCCGTGATAGAGGACAGGGACGATTTTGTTCCCCAGTAATATTTCGTTTCTTTCTCATCTTTCCTCCTTTCTTTCGTTCTTTAGTTACAATTGATTCTGTATCCTTGTTTTCGCGGTTGCTATATGGTAATTAAAATGGAGTACGATGATGATAGCAATGCAACTGAATCCCAGTGATTAATGGCACGCTACTGAGTACTCCCATAAGAACCAATGCTTTCTACCCACGAGTAAAGCAAACGGGAGGAGGAATACTACGCAACGCCGCGCAATTCCGTGTGTGCCAGAGCAGGACACCACTATTCACCCTCCCCACTAATTAACCTCCCACAATTTCCCACTTGTACGAATAACCAATTTAAACATGAGTGCCTTCCGCAGGGAGCCCGATTATGGGCCGGTCCTGCCGCTCGGGGCGGCAGCGCCAACTCCGGCGTCTAGTTAAGGCGCACCACCAAGTGCGGGTGTTCGACCCGCGGGTGTTCGACGCACACCCCCACAAGGCCCCTGCGCCCGTGCCCCGGGAAGAGCACCACCCGCCGCCGCCGCTCCCTCGCCCGCACCCTCCTCCACCGTATGCGCGACTTCCTCCACCGCATTCTCTCCCTCCTCCCCCGTATCCACAACCGCTTCCTCCCAAGGCCCCTCCACCGCACGAGGGGACACCTCGGCCACCTCCGGTCCGCCCTCCCCCTCTCAGCACTAGCGAGTGCTGCCCTGAAAGGGTGTGGAAGCCTCGGCCCCCGATCACCCCGCCGCCACGGGCACCCCTGGTCTCGCTCCCGGGCCCAGCACCATCACTCGCCACTGGGAAACCAGCGATCGCCCGGGCGACCACCGCACGCCCACGGGTGGTCTCAAATGTACCCCTTCAGAGGAAGGTTAAAATAATCCTCCCTCGCACTAACGCTCCACGAAAGGCACGGAACATGCCATTATTATAAAACCCCTCTCTTTTTTTTTACACACATGTACATACAAACCAAATAAATTAACCATACAAACCACACTCACACATACACTCATTCATACACCCACACGCACTCTAAAATTTAGATCTCCTCCTTCTCTGCCTTTCCTCTTCTTGTCGGAGATTTTCTGACGTCCCCGCGCAGAAATTAAAAACGCGGGTCGTAACA
>NW_011958881.1:0-1667 GCF_000949405.1 Vollenhovia emeryi | reverse complement strand
ATATATGTGACTAAAAAAGCAAGAAAAATCTTTCTGTAATATTCGCATTACTTTTTCAAATTTATTGCATATGATAGATTTCTGAAACATTTCTGTTGCATCATTTCATATGACATATTGCAGAATTTTGTCAGAAATGTTGAGCATGAAATGTGAAATATTGAAATAATTTTGAAACCTTTCTGAAACCTTTCTGTAACAATTTGTGCTGTATGGGCAGTGCTCCTTTCAGTATGGTTATAGTTCAATGGTCGACACCTTTGCTCTGGGCGTTCTCAATTTTCCGCCATGTTTTTATTCTCGCCAACAGTGTATCAACGGCTAAAATTGCCTGGGCCCTTTTCAGGATCGTATCCAGGAAAGGCGCATACGAACTAGCGTACATTATTTATTGTAAATGGAAATGGCCTATGAAAAAATGTTCTAATAAAAGTAATTAATGTAATTACTTGCTCCAACGTATAAAAGTATTTACGCGTTATTCGTCAACACTGCGAATTTTCAATGTCAAACCGACTTTGCGCTAACACACGTACAAAAATCCTGTGATTGGTCAGAATAAAAACATGTCGGATGCGCAGTACGGATCGGCGCGAACGTGAAACAAAAGAGTGAGTGGGCATTAGGGTTGTAACGAATATTCGCTTTCGCATATGCGAAAGCGAGACTTTCGCATCATTTTAGACTCTCGCTTTCGCTTTCGCTTTTGCAACTAAAGCCCGCTGCAGACGATGCTATTTTTTCTGCTGGATTGCTTGCGATTTAGTAAATTACTAGGAATCCTGAGTGCTGAATGGTGCAACGATAGTAATTTATTAGATTGCAAGCAATCCAGCAGGGAAAATAGCATCGTCTGCAGCGGGCTTAATTATGCGAAAGTTTTAGCGAAAGATTTTGTCCGGCCCGCACGTAGAACTCTAACCTAACCTATTTTGTCGGTTCGTACATATATACGACACTGAGTGGCGCTTGTGGCGCGCTCGAGTTAGAGTCCCTAGAATATTGGTCAGAGCCCCTAAAAATGGCGGACACTTACGTGTGCGTTTTTCCTGCTCTTCTGCACTAGTGCAACGAACATAACCTATCAGCAGTCAACAGTATTCAATGAAATATTGAAAGAGAATAAGTCCGCATTGTGAAAGAATAAGTTCGTGCTTATATATCGATTATATTAAAAAAGAGTAAGTATAAATAAATATGACAAAATACTATAGTATTATAATAAATATAAATTACTGAAATTATACGTAAAGAGAAAAAGACATGTAAATATGATTCACGCCCACACAGCAAAACAAGTTTCAGAAAGCTTTCCGAAAGATAACTTGGAAACTAATATTGAAATGTAAAATTGAAATCATTCAGAAATATCTTTAAAACGTTTCATCAAAATCACATGTCATTGAAAGCTTTCCAAAAGATACCTTGGAAATTAATATTGAAATGTAACATTGAAATCATTCAGAAGTATTTCTGAAACGTTTTATCGAAATCATTTATGATCCTTCTCACTGAAATATTTCAGAAATATTACGAAACATTTCAGAGAAATATTTCGTACGTAATCTCTAAAACATATATTATTGAAAGCTATATCCAACATATAACTAGGAAATTAATATTGAAATGTAATATAGAAATCATTCAGAAATATTTCTGAAGCATTG
>NW_011958880.1:0-1666 GCF_000949405.1 Vollenhovia emeryi | reverse complement strand
TAATTTATCCATCCTAACCTCTTTCTTGTTTATACAGTTGAACAATTAGAGAGTAGATGGAATCAGCTGCGAAATCAACTCGGGAAAAAGTTGAGAGAACGGAAAACCAAACCAGCCAGCGGATCAGGCGGAGGATCAGCAGCGAAGAAAGTGGAGTGGCATCTCATGGGAGCTATGTATTTCTGATTCCATATATTGCTCACCGAAAGTGAATCCAAGCATTTTACTTAAGAAAAATTCTCACATTCATGTTTTATTGAGATAATAAACTTACACGTGTGTTCATTGTAGAGGCCGTAGTTCTATGGGAAATGTACCTTTTGCTACACCACCCATGTCATCCAGGGCCGGGAATGTACGTTCTGCTACACCACCCCTATCACCCAGGGCCTCTCCTCCCGTATTACTGCCGTCACCAGTGCTGTCCAACCACGAAGAAGTCTTTCCAACTTCTGAAGAAGGGATGGATTTAGTAGTGTACGTTGATGATACGTCTACTAATGACGATAATTGCTCAGCACAACATGTGATAGTGCTGCATGTGAAGGCAGTACGAAACCTCAAAAGATTACGCCAAAAAATTCTAGAATTGGAAAAAGAAAGCAAGTTATTCCTGACTTAGATAACTTTGCAAAAAAGAGGCAAAAAAATGAAGATGTGAGTGGCCTCTTAGAGCAGTCAACCTCAGCTTTGAGCAACCTTGCCAAAGCTGTGCAGAATTCCATATCGGAGTCTACTACTCTCAAAGTAGATGAGCAGAAGAAGTATACAAATCCTTTTGCTGAGAGCATTTTTGTTGCATTCGATCAAGTGGCAGTGGCACAGCAAATGGATTGTTTAATTGCTGTGTTGAATACGATTAAAACTTTCCAAAATGCATGAAGAAACTGTACTGTTGAACTGGTTTATTATTTGTTTCGTCTTATTTTAATTCTTATATCTTATTAGTTCCTTGAAAGTTTCTTTTTTTTGTAAGACAAGTGCCAAGGCATATTAATATTGTTATTGAAATAACCAATGTGGTACATTGAAACTGAATGCAACGTGTACTAGCTGTGTTAATCAGCTATAGTTTTACTGTTAACTGTATTGGCTTATTTTTTTATTTTATATTTATTTTACGACATTGAAATGGCTGTGTTCAGTAGAATGTAATCTTAATAAACGATAAGATTTGTTTGGTGCAATTTTAAATTATGCAATGTTTATGGTATGGTACAAGATGGAGATTCTATAATAAGAGTTTGACCATAAGACGATTTTATCAAAGTCCTGCGAGAGAAAATATATATAATTGTATTTAGAAATTAATATGTCTTTTTCTCGTAAAAGTTTGGCAAAATTGCCTATGACCATACTCTTATTAGAGGGTCTCAAGTATACAGGGTGTATTCTAATTCGCGCCCACCATTTATATAGTGATATTTCTTATGAAAAACTGAGTCGAAAAGTCCCGAACCATTTTTTCGAGTCACGCCTCACAAAGTAGTTGTAATTATTTAAAAATTAGCGAATCCGCATCGCTTTTTAAACGGACGCACGTTCGTGAGCCACGCGTCTACTAGTGTGCGTGAGTGAGTCGCCGCGCGTCTCAGCATTGCCACGGCCGTGTTCACGTAGCTCCGAAATAATCAATAATTGCTTTTTGCAATGAGCATGATATGTT
>NW_011958879.1:0-1666 GCF_000949405.1 Vollenhovia emeryi | reverse complement strand
AATTCCCGCGAAGGCGTGTTGGCACAGTGCTCGAGTGTCTTCATCGAATTCTATTAGTTGCTGATGCCTGACTCCTAGGGCTTTTACTTCGAGGTCCATCGTTATTTTCCATTCGGCCTCGGTTTCTTGCAGTGTGCCTAGTTTTTCGTAATATAGTCCCGGTTCGTGGTCGAATCGGTGGATTTCCCACGGCTTTTTCTCGGCTCTTGTGCTGAGTAGCAGCAATGCCAGTCCCATCCTGCAAGACAGGAGTTTAATGTTACTTTCTTTGAAGTCCCTGTCGCTTTTTAGTTGTAGGTGTGCGGGGGTTTTCTCGCTACCTGTTATCTCGGGCCTGCTGCGTCAGGAGTTTCAATATCTTATTCCTTTAATTATGCTACCTGTGCTTCGCTCGCCGTGAGCTTCAGTCCCGCTTTGTCTTTCGGGTGAATATGTCTTCGCAACGTGCACCTTGCTGCATGGGGTTCGCGGCGTGCCGGCGATGCCGCCGGTTATTCCAACCTACCTATTGTTCGGCGTGTCGCGGCAATTGTCGCGACATCGGTTGCCTCGAAATAGCTATTGCTGAGGGTCCGGTGCCCGATCTCGTGGGGGATTCCTCGGAGGATTCCTCTCTGGCTTCATCTGTGGGGTCGCCGTCTCCTCCGGCTTATGATCCACCCCCGAGCTATGGTGAAGCCATGGCGTATCGCGAGGGGTCACTGTGGGTGTCCCTCCACGTCGCTTCGGGGGCCCGCTGGGTTTATTTCCAGTGAGGTAAGTGTTTTGTCTTCAGCCACTGTTATCTTTATGTTCGCGTTACGTTTCATTTATTTTTCTTTTTTCTTTTTGCAGATGCTGGCTCATCAGCCTGACGTGGCGGTGACGGTGGGGCGGTTTTTCACTCCTCTTGGGCCCGTCCTCGTTATTCACATATATATCTACTTATGTGTATTCATCTATGTTTTACTTTCATACACATATTTTTATTTTATTAATTATACATAACCTTTTCCATGAACTGTTTCTTTTATTTATTTATCCTTTCTTCTATCTTTTCTTCCTGTCTCTTCCCCCCTTGTTTGTCGAATTATTGCGACTAATATTCTACAAAGGGTTTCAGGCGGTTTACGTGCACTCGTAGGCTCCTTCGCCCCATTTTTATAGTGTAATTTACTTCCGAGTGCTTTTCTGTTATTACGTACGGACCTATCCATTTAGAATCTAGTTTTTTCGAGCGTCCTCTCCTTACGGTTTCGTCGTGTAGGAGTACCTTTTCCCCTACGTTAAACTCTACGTTTTTAGTTCGTTTGTCGTATTGAGCTTTTGCTTTTTCTTTCTCGATTATTACTTGTTCCTTCGCCGCCTGTTGCGTTGCTCGCATTCTCTCGCGTAATTCTTGCGCGTAGTCGTCGTATGAGTACGTCGGTCGCGGCGGTTGAGTCAGGGCCGTAGGTAGAGTCGCTTGGTGTCCGTATATCAGTTCGTGCGGAGTGTATCCTGTCGCGCTATGCGGCGTCGTGTTATATGTAAACATTGCGTACGGGATCCATTCATCCCAATCACTTTGATCCTCGTCTATGTAGTGTCGCAGGTACTCTGCGATAGTGCGATGCGATCTTTCCAGAGCTCCATTGCTTTCCGGGTGGTAAGCCGTCGTCTGGATCTTTTTTATTTTTAATAATTT
>NW_011958878.1:0-1665 GCF_000949405.1 Vollenhovia emeryi | reverse complement strand
ATTGCATACATTTTTTCCACATTTAATTGTATTTTTCAAACAGTTTTAGCAATCGGCGTTACATGCCGTATGTTCCTCGAAGCAGTTATACGCCATCCGTTCCTCAAGATGAAACTGCATCGTGCAAGAAACTGTGTGGTGACGTGTAAGTACCATAAAGCTACTGCATATTTACACACATTTTTACACATATAATTGTATTTATTTTACTTTATATATTCTTTCAGTTCTGATGAACCTCATAACCCACCGCGTATCATGTGCAGGAGGTTACCGCTGACATCTGCAGCATTCAAATATATAGATATTGGGATCAGAGTAGTACCTCGTACATCCTACGTAGAAATAATTCTCGGCGATAATCAAGGACATCAGATGGAGTTAGATCAATCAATTTGGAAAGAATACAGAAAAAATCCATCAAAAATAGACCAGCTGCTAAAGGCAACAGAGCGGCATCATCATCAGCGGTACAGCTTAATCATTTAGCTCTAGAACTAGTTAGAACGCGCCACGGAAATATTGTAAAAGTAACATCAAATAATACTTCTATGTACATGAAACCATCAACCATATCATTTTTATTTGAACTGGAACACTGTGTAGATCGCATATATTTTGAACTGTGTGATGATCTAGAAACAGTACATGAAATCTTCGAAGAACTCGTTGTGCGTTTACAAGATATATGGATGAGTGGCGAAAAAAAATGTGATACACCGAACGATGCAGTTAGAATCCTACACGACATGTACTATAAAAATTCAATCGAAAATTGCGAATTTATTTCGATCATAAAGTGCGAATTAATGGCTTATGCCGTAAAAGAAATTCTTGCCGAAGCCAAAAGTCGGGGTGATGTATTTTGATAAATTGAGATAACAAAATGAGATTAAAAATTTTTTAATGACATACATTTTCTTCCAATCCATTCTATCTTCCCTTCCCAAGTAGTTAATAAGAAGAAGAGCGACAACGTAGGGCTATATGCGAGGGACAGGATGCGAATAGGGAGAGAGAGAGAGAGAGAGAGAAGGAAATATGAGCGGGGAAAAAATAGACATCGTTTCGATACATAATATATTTATTTTGCTTACATCAGCAATTGAATACACTTCTTAATACATGTTGTTACATATTTTTATGGTTAGACCACCAATTGTAAAGTTGGACAGAGGCGAAAAGGAAGACGGTGGTGGACAGTGAAGGAAGGTGGAAGAGAAAAAGGCAGAAGGGAGAAAGCAGGAGAGGAGAAGAGCGAAGGGAGGTGAGAGAGGCGGAGAGAAGAGCGCAGAAGGAGGAGGAGAGAAGAAGGTGGGACGTGGGCAGAGCACGAGGAAGAGCGGAGGGGAGAGAGAGGGACGAGCGGAGGAGAAAGGAGAAAAGGAGATATCAGAGGCGGCAGAGGGAAGGAGATGAGCAGGGAGAAAGAAGAGGCGGCGAGAGGAAGAGAGAGAGGAGAGGAGGAGGCGCGAAACAGATGGAAAGAGGAGCGGGAAGATGAGGTAATGTGGCAGCTGAGGACTCTGACGAGAGAGGTGAGAAGAATAAGAGAAGTGATGGAGAGGAGAGAGGAGAGAGAGAGGAGAGAGGAACAACGGAGAATGGAGAGGTGGACAAGGGAAGAGAAGGACAAGGAACAGAGGGAGGGAGAGAAGGAGGCGG
>NW_011958877.1:0-1665 GCF_000949405.1 Vollenhovia emeryi | reverse complement strand
TACCTATTAAGAAACTATATAATACTCAAAAACTGGATATCAATTGGAGAACATAGGTAATCAGTATCTAAGAAACCATTAAAAAACTAAGGACTAGCCATCAGTTACTGATAGCAACACTTAGTGTCTAACTAGTTTTTTAGATTAATGTAGAAACTGATTATAAAAACTGGGGTTCAACTGAAAGAACATAACAGTTACCTGACAAAACGTTAAAAAATCTGAGGACCAGTCATCAGATACTGATGGCAACACTCAGTGTCTAACCAGTTTTTAGAGTAATGTAGAAACTGATTATTAAAACTGGGTGTCAACTGAAGAACATAATCAGTATCTGACAAACCGTTAAAAAAACTGAGGACCAGTCATCAGTTACTGATGGCAACATTCAGTGTCTAACCAGTTTTTAGAGTAATGTAGAAACTGATTATTAAAACTGGGTGTCAACTGAAGAACATAATCAGTATCTGACAAACCGTTAAAAAAAACTGAGGACCAGTCATCAGTTACTGATAGCAACACTCAGTGTCTAACCAGTTTTTTAGTGTATTGTAGAAACTGATTATTAAAACTGGAAGTCAACTGAAAAGCATTACCAGTAACTGATTCTCGTAATCAGTTACTGATAGAAGGTCACAAGTTACTGATTCAACTTCATCAGTTGCTGGTGCACCTGCTCAGTTCTTTTTCTTAAGGGATGCAGTCTTACGATCCATCGAAACCATCCTCGTACCTGATGTACTTTGATGTCAATAATTTGTATGGTTGGGCGATGTGTCAACCACTACCATATGCAAATTTTCGATGGATCGAAGATATTACGAATTTCGACTTTAGCGCAATCGCTGCGGACTCATCGACAGGTTACATTCTCGAGGTCGATCTCGAGTATCCACAGCATCTTCACGACGCGCACATTGACCTACCGTTCTGTCCGACGCGCGATAAGCCACCCGGTAAGCGGCAGGATAAACTTCTCGCGACAGTGTATGATAAGAAGCGTTCCGTCATACACTATCGCAACCTGCAACAGTGCACGTGTCATGGGCTTCGCGTGACAAAGATACACCGTGTATTGGAGTTTTCGCAATATCCATGGCTCCGCGATTACATCGAGCTTAATACTCATTGTCAGTTTAGAACACGTGCGACAAACGATTTCGAAAAAAATTTATACAAATTAATGAACAACGCGGTATTTGGCAAAACAATGGAAAATGTACGGAATCATGTCGACGTTAAACTTCTAACAAAGTGGGATGGTCGTTACGGTGCGGAGGCGAAACCAAATTTTCATAGTCGCAGCATCTTTTCAGAAAATTTAATCGCCGTAGAATTGCGAAAAATCGAAGTGAAATTCAACAAGCCAATCTACGTGGGTATGTGCATCCTGGACATATCCAAGATCTGCTTGTATGAATTTCACCATGAATACATGCTGCCCCTGTACAGTGACAAGTGTAGAATCATGTATACTGATACCGACAGTCTCATATACCACGTCAAGTGCGAGAATGTATATGAGACTGTGAAACGCGATATACACAGATTCGACACGAGCGATTATCCGGTTGACAACGCGTATGGCATATCGCTTATAAATAAGAAAGTGCCCGGTCTAATGATGGACGAAAACAATGGCGCGATCATGATGGAATTCATGGG
>NW_011958876.1:0-1665 GCF_000949405.1 Vollenhovia emeryi | reverse complement strand
TGTCTTGCTTGCCGCACGCCACGTCATCGAAGATAAAGATCGAATTCGGGCGCGCCTCGCTCGGTGGAATGACGTCACTGTTATTGGAGAACGTAAAGTATCCGATTTCGTCAACAGATTCCAACAGCTGCTCCAAGTACTGATATTTCGGTTGTTGCAGCGACTTTGAGTACACGTACACGTTCTCGAAACGTACACCGTGCGGACTTTCCAGTAAGCTTATGAGAACATTTGTTTTTCCGCAATTCGAGGGGCCGCACACGATCGCGCGGATACTAGTCGGTAGCATCGTACCATGCTTGCGTTTCTCGGTGTTATCCCCTCCCATCAACCGTAATCTGTCGTCGTAATTCCTAACGCGTATCGTCAACGGCTGTCGCACAAAATTCATTTCTCACACTGAAAGGGGGAGGGAAATTGTGCGTCTATTTATAGGCGCGTGAAACCGCTCGGTAGACGACACCTATTTAACCAGGCGCGACACAACGAATCGCTCAGTCATGTTTCTGCTTTTGTCGAATAACAGTGACATATACGATTTAACAGCAGAACAGTTGAAGTATATACCAAAGGTCATTCTATTGCAAGAATTTTATAATTGCATAGATTATGTGTGGGATAGACTTCCCGACCATATCAAGACAGATACGGAAGTTGTGCAGTATCGTCGTTGTCTGGAGCATTACAATCTACCGTCTCAGCAGACGCACATCGACGGTCCACCGCCGTTGATAAAAAATTGCAGCGAATGTCAGTTGACGCAACAGCGGTAAAACGTGGCGGCAGTCTGTTGAATCGTGCAATAAACACGCTTCCTTTCGAGCTGCATATCCCTGGTTATCAGTTTTGCGGCCCGGGCACTCGTCTGGAAGAACGATTGGCGAGAGGAGATCGAGGGATAAATCTATTGGACGCGGCGTGCCGCGAACACGACATTGCGTATTCCCGTAGTAAAGAACTCGTCGAGAGACACGTGGCGGACAAGATACTCGCCGAGAGAGCACGGAAACGCATTACCGCTAGAGATTCATCGCTTGGAGAGAGAGCTGCCGCTACAGCTGTTTGGGCGGCTATGAAGGCCAAAACAAAACTCGGTATGGGTTTGAAAACAAAGAAGAAGAAGAAAAGAGCGACAAAGAAGCGGATTCTTCCGGTAGCGAAACGCGGTGGTTTCTTGCCAATTCTACCGATGCTGGGCGTGCTAGGATCCATGATTGGCGGAGCAGCCGGTGTGGCGAAGGCGGTGAACGATGCCAAAGCTGCGCAACGCCAGCTCGAGGAGCTGCAACGTCACAATCACGCGATGGAAGGTCGCGGAGTGTATCTCGCTCCATACAAACATGGACGAGGTGTAACGAAACAGGGAAGGAAAAAAAAACGTCAAAAAAACATTAAAAATGCCTACGGATGTAACGACGAACGTGCAATTGGACCAACTGGCAAGACGAATGCGTATACGACACTTTAGAGGTGTCTTTATGCGAAATGCATTACCGATAAGCGGTGTACATCGAAACGAGAGCGGTATCGTCAATCTGGACAACGCGACAGGCTCCGGCACTCACTGGGTAGCGTACGCGAAGAGGGGAAACCGTGTGATATATTTCGATAGTTTTGGTAATCTCCGACCGCCTAAAGAACTGGTGTGGTATTTCGGGGATGGTA
>NW_011958875.1:0-1665 GCF_000949405.1 Vollenhovia emeryi | reverse complement strand
AAAGTGGGATAGATTTATCCCGGAGATTGCCTATGCGTACAACACCGCGCACTGCGAATCAACGGGGTACACGCCAGCTTACCTGAATTTCGGTCGAGAATTGCGACCGTCCGGGAGTGTAGGCCAAACGTCTGCGAATACCGAGAAAGAAGATTCCGAAACAAGAATAAAACAAATCCGGGAAGCGTTGGAACTCGCGAAAATAAAATTGGCGCAGAGTTTTCAGCGGCAACAGCACCACTATAATCTCCGGCGCCGCGATTGGAGGCCCCGAATCGGGGAGGAAGTGTGGAAGCGCACGCACGAGTTGTCCAGCAAAGCAGAGGCTTTTAACGCGAAACTCGCAGCAAAATTCGAGGCCTTTCATCGTTCACCGGGTGCGATCGCCTGTGGTTTTCGACTTGAAAACCATCGACGGTAAAAATACCGTGTCGCGTGTACACGTACGCGACCTCAAATCAAACCAGTCACGTTAATGGGCCTGTACTCCGCGCGAAAACTATTTTTCGAAAACACCTGTATCCCGTCGAATTACTTCGAAAGATGGTGTTTCGCGAATTACCTCCGAGGCCGATATTTCCGTAAAAATCCCGGACCATAGCCGCAGCATAGTAAGGCGTTTTGATCGATTTGCGGTGACCGCCTGTTAGTTACGATTACCGCCGGGCCTGTGTTTGACGGAGATTCCTGCCGGACTCGTATCTCGCTCAAACTACTTCCGCGAACTACTTCCGGAATTTTCCGAAAGAGGGCCACCCTGCTTTCCCCCTCCACTCACGCGCGCTCCTACAAAACTACGCGGGCCGGACGCGGGAAATTTAGTTTGCCGCCGAACTTCCGCCATGACGGACCCGACGGAAAGAGTCCCGACGCGCCCACGGGTGACGCCTCCGCCCGCCAAGCCACCCCTAGTCGGGGTAACTCCGACCCGGCCACCGGGCTCCGCGGCAAAACGAGGCGACGCAGAGAAATTTTGGCGGAAGGCCATGGCCCGCCGTACCCGGAACAACACGGACTTGATCCGACGCGGGATAGCGGGACGGCGACGACCACCGGAGAGTATCCCGGTGGTGCACCTCTCCGAGGAGGAGGACGGGCATCCGACCGACACCGCTCCTGCCTCCGTTCCGACCACCGGGCCCACCATCAGGCTGGTTGAGGTGTACCCGCGCCATACATTCCGGCTCCTGCAGCCACCAGCAACCGGAAGAAGTGCCGTCTCCGCGGCAGGGATCGCCGCCCCGAAACCGGCGGAGGTGGTGGCCGCTCAACCGACCGCTCGCCCCCGGGCTCCGGGGGTGACCCAGGCGCCGACCGCCGCCGCCCCCGGGCCCGCACCGAGCAACAAAGGGGCTCAGCCTACGCAGACGAGGACGGCGCCGCAGATGCCCCGCGACCCCTTCTGCATACGGCCGACGGCACCGAGGGAGGAACGGGACGTGATTGTGGATGGGTGCCTGATCCGGGTGCCCATCGGCAGTAAGCGCTGGCGCACCCGGATCGGGCGAGTTAAGTACGCCCTCCGCCTCGACCCGGCAAATGGAAACGTGCGACACTGGTCGAAGCGCCAATTATAATTGTAAGTAGAAAATAGCAGTAAGATTTTCGAAGAGCGAAAAATCGGAAATTTCGCTCTCCGAAAGGAGGGGGGGGGTGTGACGGGGG
>NW_011958874.1:0-1665 GCF_000949405.1 Vollenhovia emeryi | reverse complement strand
CTATTTAAGATTTCTTGGCTCCCCCTCCCCTCGTCCCCCAGAGGTGTGAAGGTGGATGTTTTTGGTGTTAAATAATAGACTTTGTGATCCTATTATATTCCTATAAAATTCATTCCTATATTTCAAATCATTCAAAAATTATTTAGGTGGCCCGGAACTTTCGGTAGGCACTGTATGTCCAAGAGTAACGGGACGCAGGATAGGTTGGAAAAATACATTATATGAGAATTCACGTATTAGTTTTAAAAATAATTATTAGGCTATCTCCAACTTGCCCTGGGCCTGAGAATATTAGGCGTTCTAGTTTGTATTTAAGTTATATCTTAAAAAGGTCCAACTTTAGTTGTTTATACATACGCGGCCTAGATAAGCGTTCCTTTAGGTATTATGCTGATTATTGCGAGTAATATTATCACAGGCTTAGTGGTCGAGTGGGCTAAGACACCCGTCACGGATTGAGAGCTAGAGGTGCCAGGTTCGAATCCTGTCTGAGGTAATATTTTTCGCAATAAGACATTTAATTTCAGTACGGGGAGGGAGTTATTATATTGAATGCTAAGTATAGCAATGAAAAATAATTATAAAATCGTCCTTGCGATTTTATAATACGTGAATTTTCTGATGATAATGATTCCACCTAACTAAAAACACCTGCGTTATTGTATGTCCGAAAGTAACAGCGCGCAGGATAGGTTGGAAAAATACGGTATATGAGAATTCACGTATTAGTTTTAAAAATAATTATTAGTCTACCTCCAACTTGCCCTGAGCCTGAGAGTATTAGGCGTTCTAGTTTGTATTTAAGTTATATCTTAAGAAGCTCCAGCTAAAACTTTAGTTGTTTATATATACGCGGCCTAGATAAGCGTTCCTTTAGGTATTATGCCGATTATTGCGAGCAGTATTATCACAGCCTTAGTGGTCGAGTGGGCTAAGACGCCCGTCACGGATTAAGAGCTAGAGGTGCCAGGTTCGAATCCTGGCTGAGGTAATATTTTTCGCAATAAGACATTTAATTTCAGTACGGGGAGGGAGTTATTATATTGAATGCTAAGTATAGCATTGAAAAATAATTATAAAATCGTCCTTGCGATTTTATAATACGTGAATTTTCTGATGATAATGATTCCACCTAACTAAAAACACCTGCGTTATTGTATATCCGAAAGTAACAGCGCGCAGGATAGGTTGGAAAAATACGGTACATGAGAATTCACGTATTAGTTTTAAAAATAATTATTAGGTTTCCTCCAGCTTGCCCTGGATCTGAGAATATTAAGCGGTCTAGTTTGTATTTAAGTTAGCTATATCTTAAAAATGTCCGACTAAAACTAGTTGTTTATTATATTTGTTATTTATTATAATAAAACCTGATATTAAACTCTTGACAAAACTAATAAATTTTTTCAATATAAGTTTAAACTTATTTATTGCATTTCTTTTCTTTCAAACCAATTTATTGATATTTATCGAGAAACTACTATGTTCAATTTGAAGTCAAAATAATCACTGAACAGTTATTAGCGCAAATCCAAATCAACCATGGAAAATGTTGATTTGAAATTGATGTCGAATTATTTAGAAATTCACGACCGGAACCGATTTTTGCAAATTTAAATCGATTCAGAAACGTCGCGTTAAAAACAAGTGACGTCTTATTTCAAA
>NW_011958873.1:0-1665 GCF_000949405.1 Vollenhovia emeryi | reverse complement strand
GGCAGTTAAAAGAAATTTCCCATTCAATATTACTTTGTGATATAATGATATGCCGACTAAATTTGTGATTCGTAAAATCTTCCATTATTCGATAACGAATAAACTTTTTCCAGGAGCACTTTGTGTATCGAACTTAGATGCTACAAAATTTTCTCGAGGCGAGATAATGAATGAAACATTGTACAACTTACGATATTGACAATTGGTCGCATTCACTTTCGACATATGTCAAATTTCGATTCTCTCGTAGTTGAAAGATCACTCTGGCTACGTGACATCGTAGTTTCGAATTCGCGGCTTGATACTTGTATTTCGTAAATGTAATAGCCAATATTTGCGGGCCGACTTATCTGGTCGATCGATGTGACATTCTTCACGGTTCGTCCACGTCGCTAACACCTTGATGCGTTGTTATATGTATATATACAAGAACGTGGTATTACGATGATGAGGAGAGGAGAAGAAAAGGAGAAAAAGAAAGGGAAGAAGAGAAAGGAAAAGAAGAAGAAGAAGGGACGCCGAGTTACGCGTCTTGAAAACTCGATAACGCACTCACTCGTGAATACGAAACGCGCGGCACGTTACATATTCAATTTCAAAGGAAAATCGCCGTTATCTTTGACGGAATCGGACTTAATACCCCGCCGAATGTGATAAGGGCAGGCTGCCGGTTTCGCAAATTCCAGAGATATCTGAACGTGTCATGTCACCTTGCCGTCTCATCTCATCTCGCACGTAACATCGGCATGACTCCGATAACATTATCCTCCCTTCTGCAAATATATGTAACGTTTAAAATGTCCCTTGCAGAGCACATTTTTATATTCTTGAGAATATCGTTCGGTTCTATTAGTTTTGTATAATTCATTGAGGCACGGATGTTCTCATCATTTTTTTTTTCAAGGTGCATGTAATGTATATCTTTCCTTGGACACGTAAAGCGTATCAGACGTATCTTCTCACTTGCGCGTCTTATTGCGCACGTTGAAATGACGTGTTTTATCGTGTATTATCCATAATGAATTCCACTCTTGTCAATGCGATTAATTAACCGAGGAGTGAGTTCCTAGGATCGATCTACCACACATCACCATACATAAATACAAACACGTGTACACGCGTCTGACTCGTGTAGAATAAACTATGCAACAGGACGTATAATATTATCAGTTGCACGTGCCGTGTAATACCGTTTTCGCGAATTGCCAGAACTAGGCGCGTGCTTCGCAGCTAAACGTATGCGCAATTGCTCCGAAATACGTGTAAGCATATGTCTCAATTAATTAACGCGGCACTTACGTAATGTTGCACCATAATTGATACTTACGATGCCAACCGGGCAGCTTGCGTAATCACAAATGAGAGTCGTGAAATGCAATTACATTTTTTTAACGGCGACGTATCTGTGTGATTTGATAAGGGGCCTTTTTTACGAACTCATTGAAGTACTGCTAATCGGACTAATCGTAAGCCTTACAAAAAAGATGACGCAATCTCTCTCTCTCTCTCTCTCTCTCTCTCTCTCTCTCTCTCTCTCTCTCTCTCTCTCTTCGCCTTACGGTACACTGTGAATTTTTAATCCTTTATTTTCATGAAGCACACCGAAAAATCTGATTGCATTAATTAGAAATCTGGCAGATTCAGCCAGTCGTCCGCTAGAAAATA
>NW_011958872.1:0-1665 GCF_000949405.1 Vollenhovia emeryi | reverse complement strand
CGCGTTCGCTATCGTTTTTTGAGAGATGTCAACAAACACACCATTTTGCATGCTGCCGAGTCCGGCCTTCCGCTCCTCCGTGCACTTATTGGCTCAGACGTTTTTCTGAATTAGGCCGATAATAATTACGATTTTGTAAAATTTTATATAACTTTTCTTCTCAGTTTAACCCAATCTACTATAATCTTTGGGGTTGTCCATATCGAATCTGACACCCTGTATATTCCAGGTGGCTGTCTGCAATGCGTTGTACAATTAGAGATTTGCACTTTCTGTCACGTTTTTTGTGAGCTGCTATAGAGATTTCCTTCTGTGCACGATCAGCCGCCGTTTCCCCTTCAGCTATTGTTACAAATGTGTCTACCGATTTTTCCACATAGTCCATCAACTCGTGTTCTTCCAGTAGCGTTTCCATTCGAAACTTCCAATTGCTGTAGTTGGACCCGTCAAATAAGGGGACCTTGTATCGATACGTTTCCTCGTCCGCCATGTTCAACGTCACACGACTCGTTACACAAAACTTTATTCGAGTACCGCGCGAACGTACTCTGGGCCCATAACCTGTTGGGAGTTATGGATTGAACACAGGAACGAGTGTCGGCTGAAGTACTGAATTCTTTATTATAGCAATGCGTTATGTAAAACGCAAGAATTGCACTCACGAGAATAACCGTGGACAAGCGCTCAAGGTTCCAGCGCTAGCGTACAACAACAACTGAGAACTAACTAAACGGTGGCGCTTCACTTCGACGTGACCAGAACTAAAAATAAAACTTATACCTAGAAGGGAAACTAACCATTTGGACAAATTGCCATTTTTAACATTAATAACTGGTAACTCGCTAGGATCGGCGTTCTCATTCACGGAGATCGTTTTGTGTTCGTCACTTTTATCACCGTTGAGATTTTCCATAACACCCTGTAATATACATAGATCAATTTTTTGTCGGACAAGAGCTGTGTTCGGTATTGCAAATCTAGGACGTCGGAGTGCTCGCTTGAGTGAACGAGAGAAGGAAGAGGAAGAGCACTTCGACACTTAAGATTAGCTATGCTGAACATAAGAGGACTATAAAAACACATTGCACGTTCGTATACTTACTTTGTTTGTTATTACGAAAGACCCAAAAGGATCGATTGCACTACACGGTTCTCGGACTGAGTCAATTCGAGATCTGTCACAAGAGTTATGGTTAATCAACTTGCAATCATCACGAGACACGTTATTAAATAAATTGGCACAAAGGTTAGGTTCATTCTATTTATCGGTATAAGTCGGTAACGTCAGTCACGTCAGCCGCGCTTGCGAGCGCCACGTGCGGCAGAAATATAAAAAGGAATTCTAGCCGTTGACGACGACGAAGTTTCGTACTACTTTTCCCTCCGACAAACAGTTATCGAGATATCATAAGCTAAACATTGAAAAAGTTATAAATTTTCTCTTGAATATCTAAAAAAATATTAGGCAAATAAAAATATGTTTTAGACAAAAGTTGTTCAAATTAATTAGTAGAATAAGATAGTGTAATTAACAACAGAGGGTTCCATTTAAAAAATTGAAGGTGACCTTTACGTGACCTTCAAGCAACTATTCAAAGTCAAATTAATGACACCATCTTATGTCGCCCTTGAAATCAAACAACTTTTGTCTAAAACATTTTTCAC
>NW_011958871.1:0-1664 GCF_000949405.1 Vollenhovia emeryi | reverse complement strand
CGAGTCGGAAGTTGATGTCTACGGTCACCTTATATTTTCCTTTATGATATTCTATATGCCGCCTGATTAGATACTACAGGTCCGCTAGCCTTGAGCACTCAATAAGACTTCCTCAGGGTGCATATACACTCAAGGTAATACACTGAGGTAGGTGGAAATCCTGCTAAATGCTCAAGTTCGAATGCCGATTTTGGCGGATTCAGTATTAGTACCTGGTGAACTTTTAATATAAAATTAGCGGTTTCTTAATTTTTATTTATCTCGAGAACTATAAGGCGTAGAGCCTTCGAGTCTTTTTTATACCCTTAATTACATCGGATTCTATACCATATAAACAATTTATTGTAACTTTGCAACGGTTAAACTTTTTGGAATTCTTTCTGCGCAGCAATTGTTATTTAAATACGTTGCAAATTATCGTTATTTTTAATTTTTAAATTTTAAACATTTATTTTCTATTTTGAAAACCAAAAGAGATGGGTGAAAAATCTTTATGCTATATTTGTTAGTCAAGTTAATTGAAAAATTGTAGGTGTTTAGATTTTGTTTAGGTCTTATAGTTTTCGAGACATTACATATTTCCCTTTTTTATAATAATAATAAAAATTTATTATTGCGCCTTCTGCTAGATCTCGATAAGCTCTATAATTTAGCCCTATGAAGTTTTGTCCTATAACGCACCGTTCTCACGATACTCGCGATAGTATCGGCGCTAAAAATTGGAAAATTCATTTGTATGCCATATAATTACTATTATGTGGCACAGTTCTCGAGATATAAATTACTTTTTGTAATTTACATAATTTCGAAATTTTGATATTTGTCCTAACAAGCGCTACAACCTCGGTCTTATAACTATTGTTCTACATCGTACCGTTTCCTAGATAAAAATTATCGAAGTTTATAGCTCTTTCTCTCTCTCTCTCTCTCTCATACCTTCTCTCTCGCACTCGCGTTGCTTCTGTGGATCTTTAAATTTCATTATTTCGAGAACTATGAGGCGTAGAGGCTTCGGATCTTTTTTAGTACCTTATTTACATTGAGTTTTACATTATATAAACAATTGGTTGTAGTTTTGTAACGGTTAATATTTCTAAGATGTTTACCACGTAACATATGTTATTAGGGCCTATTACAGACTATTATAATTTTTAATTTTAAATTTTCAAAATTTTATTTGTTAATTCGAAAACCGATGAAGATAAAAAAATAATTTCCTTCTTGTATTTGTTAGTTAAGCTAATTGTAAAATTAAAGCCTTTCGAATTTTATCCAAGTCTCATACTTCTCGAGATATAGCTTATTTTTTAGTTTACATAATTTTAAAATTTTGATATAACAACTTCTTTCGGGCTTCACGAGCGCTACAATTTTGGTCCTTATAACTATAGCTCTGAGTCTCATCGCTTTCCGGGTATTAACTAACATTTTGATTTTTGTATAATAATTTTAAAATTTTGATATAATAACTTCTCTCTATCTTAACGAGTGCTATAATTTTGGTTGTATAACTATGGCTCTAAATCTTACGGTTCCCTAGATGATAATTAAAATTTGGTCGTAGATAGAATCTGCTAATAATTCTAAGATATATAGGTTCTTAACTAATCATTATATAATAGATGATTAATTGAACAAAGCGCATTACGTGATTGAAGTA
The DNA here is from genome assembly GCF_000949405.1 of Vollenhovia emeryi. Lineage (NCBI taxonomy): Eukaryota > Metazoa > Arthropoda > Insecta > Hymenoptera > Formicidae > Vollenhovia > Vollenhovia emeryi. The sequence continues at coordinate 4 of NW_011958871.1, read as the reverse complement.
ATTG
>NW_011958870.1:0-1664 GCF_000949405.1 Vollenhovia emeryi | reverse complement strand
GGAGCCCGATATCCCTCAAGCTCTACAGCCGAAAAGAGCTCCGGGTAGACCGAAACTGATACGAACCGGTCAGCCCGGTCGACCGAAGAAGCAGTACGCGACAGTCGTCAATGACGCCACTCAAGGGCAGTCAACCGACATCGATCAAGACGTCGCCCCGGAGGAAGCGGCCGAAGTCAACGACGACGTGTGGTTCGATGCATCGAATATGTGTACTGCGGAGATCCCTTTCGCTCAGGCCATATCCGGCAACGACAAGGAACAATGGAAAGACGCTATCTACGAGGAGATGAAGTGTCTGGTCGATCACGATACATGGGACATAGTCAGAAAGCCGCCAGACGCCAGGGTCATCGGATCAAGGATCGTTCTACGCGATAAACGCGGAGCGGACGGACATCTCGAACGTCGAAAAGCGAGGTTGGTCGCGAGAGGATTCTCGCAACGTCCCGGAATGGATTTTTACGACACTTTCGCTCCGGTAACACGGCTTGAATCGTTCAGATTATTAGTCGCTCTATCCGTAAAATTCGGTTTGACGATTAGTCAATTGGATGTCACCACCGCGTATTTGAACAGCAAGATCGACACCGAGATATTCTTGTCAAAACCCCCACTTCTTGATGAAATGCTTCGCAGAATAGTAAAAGAAGAACCGGATACAAGCACAGCAGCGAAGGCGAAAAAGATGTTATCCGACATCAAAGACGAGGATCAGGTGTGTCGTTTAAACCGTGCCTTATACGGTTTGAAGCAGGCAGGACGTCAGTGGTACAATAAACTGAGCGAAGTTTTGCGATCAATCGGTTTCGGCCACACTGAGTCCGACCCTTGCACATTCGTCGATAACACCGAAGCCACGCCGACGATAATATTGGTTTATGTTGACGACATCATCATCGCTTCCCGCGATTCAAGGAGAGTTGACACGATCAAGACGGAACTTTCGAAAAGATTCAAAATCAAGGATCTTGGACTAGCAAAATACTGTCTCGGCATCGAAATCCATCAGGAGGTCAACAAAATTACGCTATCGCAAACCGGATACATACAAGAGGTTCTTAATAGGTTCGGAATGTCCGATTGCAAACCAGCTTGTACCCCATTGGCGGTTAATTCAAAGTTATCTAAAGGAAAGAAGAACATTGACGTCGAACTTCCTTACAGGGAACTCACTGGGTCTTTAATGTATCTGGCGACTGGAACGCGACCGGATATTCCTCACGCAGTGAGCTCCCTATGTCAATTCAACGACTGCTTCGACAACTCACACTGGTTGGCGGCCAAGCGGGTGCTCAGATATCTGAAGGGTACCGAAAACTTCGGCATCACGTACACCAAAATGCCTGACGATCTCACAGGCTACGTCGACGCTGACTGGGGCAGTTCGCTTGACGACCGCAGGTCATACACAGGCTTGACATTCACGCTATCAGGCGCCGCGATTTCCTGGGCGTCGAGAAAGCAGTGCACCGTCGCATTATCTTCCACAGAGGCCGAGTACCTTGGCCTCACCGACGCGGCGAAAGAAGCATTACACCTACGTCAATTTCTGAAGGAAATGGGATTCAACGCTCCTACTCCAATAAACTTATTCAACGATAATCAGGGTGCGGCTTGTCTATCGAAGAATCCCGTTCACCACGCGAGATCGAAGCACATCA
>NW_011958869.1:0-1664 GCF_000949405.1 Vollenhovia emeryi | reverse complement strand
GGACGTGGATTTTTTCCAAATAATCACGTGTGGATTGACTCTATCAAAGATTTGCAAGGGAACAAGTGAAATAAAGAAAATGTTGGCATCCGATTTATTGCCTCCATCGCTAAATTTTTGTTTGTAAGTACTTTGACCAGAAGTGCCATCGCATCCCCATTTGCATATCAATTCTAAATTATCAACTTTGTTTTCAGGAAGACTTTCAATAACGTCCGATTGTACCATTAATATTCTTTCAGCTGTATGATTAAGCAATGCTTGGAGTCCAACTGTGGCTCCACTTTCAGTTACAGAAATTTCTGACTTTGCAGGGTAACACTTTTTTTTAGAATCCAATACACATTTATAAGGCGGGTATAATTTACAATTTTTTTTCACGCTTACAGAACGTATTAATTGGTATTGACTTTTGGTCATTTTACCTTCTACTACAAGTGATAATGCTTCGTTGCCTGACAGCACATCTTCTGAAACGCGTTCCATGGATTTCCGGTACCGTGATGCTTTTGATGGACTGCCTTCTGTGACATCCCTAATTACCTTTGAAGCATGTAAATTTCCAGAAGCCCGAAGACCCATTTGTGTAGCGTAGGCCAATTCGTGGACAGTATGTTCTTTTCGAACCTTTTCTGTCCTCCTCCGTTTTGACCGATCACTCAAATCGTCCCAGCTTGTAGAAGGACGCCCCATTGTGTTTTCCGTGGAAGTCTTCAAACCTTCATTTTCAATTGCGAAAGACACAGGAACATTGAGCCACTCGTCGAATTTTTGGAAAAATTTGGTTTCGTTCCTGCTCACTTGTTGCCACCTCTTTTTGATTTTCGATACCAATCTACCCATGGCATCTTTCAGACTTTTCGGCAAAATGTATGGATACTTCAATTTTTTTGACACCTCCATTTCAACAATGTCAGTGACCACGTTGATATTTCCGTTCAATACCGATTTCACAAATATGAAAATTTCCTTTCTCGTGAAAGAAATTTCTTCGGTATTATCCAGATGTTCTGTAGAAAATGGAAAAATAACATCAATAGAAGAATTATCTTTACCAATTTCCTATAAACAATATTTCAGACGCGAAAATTACGAAAAACTGCAGAAAGTACACACATCATCGCATAAAAATTATAACCGAAACCGAAGTCGCAGCTAGTTGCAGCTAATTTTTGGATATGTTTTGAAGAAATGTCTAAGCAACATTTTCCATTTGGTTACAGGGTGGGGGTCGACGGGGGTTTTGACTTATATCTTTTTCTAACACGACTTTTCAGAACGTGACCAAGAAAAATACCACTGCTTTTATTAATGACTTACTATTTCATACATTGTTAATAATAATTTCGAGTAACACATTCAAATTGTACTTACTTTCTGGAGAAGAATCCATTTTGCAGAATCCAAATCCGTTAACTTTTCACGATTCTACACGCGTCTGAACTCTGTGTTATTTTCGACGCGCGACGAGTGAACAATGCGGCAGGCCCCACGCTCACGAACGGAATGCGTTCCTAAGCCAGATAAGGACACTTCCCCTTTTTTATCAGTCATAATACATACTAGGTGTACCACTACTACTATTCCAACCATTAAAAGTCCCTAGAAAAAAAATTTTTTTTTCGACTTTTGGCCAGCTTTTGGGGATTTGGGACCACTGTGCG